>NC_042621.1:136509745-136622678 GCF_901001135.1 Rhinatrema bivittatum | reverse complement strand
CAGGCAAGTCACTGTTATCTGGGTTCTTCTCCAACTCCTGACTCTGCACTTTCCATTTTGCAGAGCCATATGTCTGGAATAGACCTCCTGAGTTGTTTCATGCTCTCTCTCTGGCTGTACACAAATCTAGTTAAAAACTCACCACCTTGTTTAGGCTCCTTTGAAATTTTAACCAAGTCTCTATAATAAATAGATTTCTCCTAGACTATTCATTTGTTGTATTTATATGCTGCCTATACCTAGGCGGCTAACATAAAAGCATACACAATAAGAAATCACTACATACAAGATATTAATGATAACACTCCTGAACTATAACACTTAAATCAAGCCAAAGCCAGTTATGTATATTTGTCTTGATTAGAATGTAAGCTCCATGGAGCAGGGACTGTCTCTTATGTGTATCAGAACAGTGCTGAATACATCTAATAGCGCTTTAGGAAAAAGTAGCTCTTTAGGAATGATAAGAAGGATAATTCTGTAACTGCCTGCATTGGCATAAAGTCTGCAGGTACTTTTTATCCACATAATTTCTTGGGGGAATTACATGTATACTTTTTAAAATGCAAACGTATGCCTGTAATTCCCAGCCCTGCGCACAAGAATGCCTCTTCACACTCCAAGGAAAATTAAGCACATACAGGCCTTATGCTCATACATTTAGCTACATATTAGGTGGGCATTTTTTAAAAGGCCATTTTTGGAGGTAAAGTACTGTTTTACCTATAGAAAAACCTTTGAAAATTACCCATTCTATGGCCTAACATGGCAACCACACTATTAGTTTTCTAAGCATGAAAAAGATCCATACCAACAATATACCTGCTGTGCATTATACCCTGAATGTCTGTCATGTCATTAATTCCATGCAATGAATGTTATTTTTCTTTTCCAGATCGACAATAATGACTTCCATGTAGAAAAAATTATCCATGCAGCAGCAGGGTCTCAGGGAGGCACAGAAGTCAGCGTGGAAGTGACTTATGAACCTAGCCAGCTGGGTGAAACACGAGCCACTCTCTTCATATCCTCCCCTACTGGAGGAGAATATAGTATCCCATTAATTGGCTCATCACTGCCTCCAAAGCCACAGGGCCCCATCCAAATCCGAGCAGGTTCTAATACTGTCATTCCTTTCAAAAACATTTTCCCTCAGACAGTGGTTTTCTCCTTCCAAGTGGACAACCCGTTGTTCTCAATCAAAGGTAGTGAGAGCATCCGCTCCAAAAAGGTAAATAACATCACTGTGTCCTTTGAGGGAAACCCCACAGGTGGCAAAGCTCCCATCACAGGCAAGCTTGTTATCTCCTGCCCTCGAACCACAGGCACTGGGCATAGCATTTCCTGGACTTATTATCTAAAGGGTGTGCCTCACGAGAAGTGATGGCAGATCTCATTCTCCTATCCTTGAGAGTCAAGCCAATCCAGAACAAAAAGTAGAAAGTACAGGGATCTTGCCTAATAATTCTATATGCTATGCAGCCATCTCTTAGTGCCCTTCCTATGAAACAAGCAGCCGAAGTGGGCTCTGGAATAGATAATGTCCCCCTTCCCTACTTTTTGAACACCCAACAATATCAGTGCCTACCACCAATAGTGACCTTCACTAGCTTTAGGAGAGAGTAAATGCTAAAGAGTCTCACAGAATGTTTTCTTTTTTTTAAATCAGTGAAAACCCCTCTAAGTTCCTGTTTTTAATAGTCTGGGTAAAATGCAGATGCCCTTTTTTACTGCAAACTACTCAGAAAGAAATAATTGTCAGATGTCCTCTTCTGCCCATTCCCGTGGCCCTGGACCTTGCAAAAGATGGTGCTTTTTGGATGTGTCTGGCTTTGGTGTGGAATACATTCATTTTATAAAGAATTTATATTTTAAACTGTCTGCTGAATCTTGTCACTCCCCCCTTACACTTCTTTTCTTTGACATTCCTACCCACCGCATCAGAATGTCTGTATGCTAATGCAAGGCTCATAACAAACAAAATGTTTCTCATTGAACGTTATTAAAAACACATGCATACAAAAATGCATGGAGGTACTAATTTTAGCACACTCCTACATCAATTCTTCAGAGAGATTTTAATGAGCACAATAAGCCGTAAAAGGATAATTTTCATAAAGCCCATATACGGAAGTTGGCAAAATGTGTGTAAGTTACACCAATTTTCAAAGTGGACTTATGCACACAAGACTTCTCTGAAAATTATTTGAAATCACATGCACAAAGTCGCCCACACAAAGTTACATCTGCTCTTTGCAGGGCATAACTTGTGAATGTTAATTTGCACACATACTTTTTAAAAATATAAAATATGTGCATACATTTCAATTGCACACACCCCCCCTCGGAATGCCTTTCTTTTGTATGCATAGAAGTATGCACAAAATCTGGTTATGTGCATACTTTTATGTGCCCAAAACTAGACAACTTTATAAAACAAAGTCATTTGCATGAATAAACCAGTGTTTTATGCATGTGAATGGCTTAGAAAATGACCTCTAAATGCATTGTATGCTATTTTTAATATATAGAAAAGGCCCTTATTGCACAGGCACTCTGTTCCCTTTAACATTCACATCTGACATAAAATTGCACTCTTAGGACCAAATTTAAGTTTTGCACAAATAAAGGGCAGAAAGCCTGCAAGTCTGTTGGGATTGCACAATTTTGAGATGGCATAGCCTTTGCCCAAGGATTTCATTTTCTAAATCTTCGCAAGGGAAAGAATTCTACAGAAAAATCATGGACACTAAAACTTGCGCAAGACGGGCTGTGGGACTTTAGCTAAATTATTACATTTCAAACATATGGGCAAAAGTCCCACAGCATGTTTTGCACAAGTTTTTGCATGCACAGTTTCTTTGTGTGGATTTTTCCTTCCTGAATTTGCAGGAAAATCTTTTTTAGCCAAAAAAAAAAAAAAAGGTGTGCCATTTCAAAATTGTCCAAAGAACTGTGGTTGCTCTGTTAGTATGCTTGGATATATGGAATTAAGAGTCAAAAAATCAAGTTGTGGATGATACTTTTTTATTGGGTTTCATCAGGGCAGTCAGGATAACTCTCAAAAGCTTGTCACAGACATATAACATTAGTCCAATAAAAAGGTATCACCTACAAACTTGTTTGACCCTTAATTGCACTTAAAATTGTGCAAGCAAACTTACATGCAAGCTTTTATATATTGTTTACACTAATTTTGCCTGAATCCAAAATGTGACCCTCAATTGAAAGCTTTGTGCACATCTGTGAGTTCTAAATTTACCCTACTGTACTAAGTATTCAAATTATTCCTCTTTATTTTGTGCTCTATCTCCTTACACTAGAAAACTGGCCTGTCAGTTGGATTTTTCTGGGACATTTTGATATAATCCATTCTAACCTCAGCCGAAGCAAACATGAGGAATGAGAACATCTTTACAAACACACCAAATATAGGAGATGTGAATTAAAAATGCTTGTATATACAAATTGCACTAAAAAATAACCAAGCACTTTTTAATCACTGTATTCCCACACAAGTATATTTCACTGCATTATCTAGGCTCTAATTGTAACTTCTGTCTCTCTGATATAAAGCTATCTTATACCATCTTCTCATGCATAGTATCCCTCATTAAAAACAGTCTTGCACCAAATGAAATTGCTAGCTCTCAAGGATAGTGATGATATGAGAAAATAGCATATTTATATGAAAATAGGACAGGACTCAGTTTTGGTAATCATATAAATCGTTTGTCTTCCCAAAGTATAATTTCCTGGCAAGATCTTGTTTTAGTTTAATATTTATTGTAAGCTATATTGGAATGAATTTGATACTGGAGATCTAGAATATGGAATCTCTCTAAAAATAATAATGATCAATAGGACATTATTAAAGCAGTTTCAAAATAAAAATAATGATTTTAAATCTTGTTTTTAATTTAAAACATCCAGTGGGATAAATATAATAATAATAATGCCCTATAAGGTTGGCTATTTCCTGGTAATACTCTGGTGAGTTGAGGGCCCTTGCCTTCCATGCAGTAGTGCCATAAGCCTTCATATTAACATTTTGAAAAAAGAAATATAAAATGCAAGACATGAAAACATACAGACTGCATTTTCTTTAAGAGATAAAAGCATGTGAAATCCAAAACCTGATCTTAATACTACTCTAAGACGTCCATCGTAGAACTATAAATGGGTTTCTAGCACAATGTGTTAGCCCATTTTTTCTTGTCATGCTTATACAATTCTAATTTGAAATAAAGATATTTATGCACCCTCCGGACTCTTGTTTATTTTCATCTATATGGTCTGGTAAAGAAGCCCTCTTGGACTGAAAATGTTACACAGTCTCAGGATATGGGAAAATATTGTGGAAATGTCCTCCTGCCTGGGACTGAGAGCTGCTACAGTGGCAAGTTTTGGAAAGCTAGGCAGTTAGGTAGAGAGAGTGGTCACGCTTGAAGGTAAGGTGGAGGTAAAAATAGATAATCTCTGTCCTAAATACTCTCCTAATCTTCATGGTTCTCTTGGAGAGAGAAGAAGGGACTAAGAAAGGAAAAGAGATGGAAGAGGGAGAGCTGAGATACAAAGGAGGGGATGTACCAAATGGAGGTGAGAGAGAGAGAATGATGGAAGAAGGAGATAGTGGGTGGGAGGCAGATGAGAGGTGGAGAATAGAGAAAGATGGCAAGAACTGAGATGAGAAAAGATGTTGGAGAGAAAAGGAAATGAGAGAGATAGAAAGAAAGAATGTGAATTTAAATTACCTTTCCAAATCTGAGCCCAAGATAAATGACAAATTCTGGCGTAGTTGGCAGATCCCTCTTATCTTGCTCTTTCTGCAGTCAGACCATATACCATCATGCCTGGCACAAAACTGCAGCAGGAAACGGATGATTTTCTGTTTCTAAGACCTCTGCAGCCCTTCTCAACATGGCTCCTCAGTCGGTCATTGCCCCATGGAATTGCACAATTTTAAGAGCTAATGGAACAAACGGGAGGATTTGACCAATGAGAAAGCTGAGAGAACAAAGATTTTTCAAATCTGCCCAGGCAGAGACAGAAGAGGGACATAGAAAGAATCCCAGTTAGAGTGGGCAGCAGGAGAGAGACAGTTTGGGATTAGATCAGCTGTAAATCACTAGGAGTTACAGAGCCATTGCTGTAACTCCTAGTGAACCTTTGTGATTGTGTTCATTAAGAGCTGCTGCAATCTGGAATAGGAGTGCTAGTTGCTGAAGTCAATATTGCAGAGGAGATAACGTTCTCTTGGAGCAGAGTTCAGAACACTGGAGGTCCTTGGGAGCATGACGCACATTGGGGAAGAGGTTTTTGGTACTGGGCTCTTGTACAAATTTGCAGATGTTACTGCAGTGACATTCAGCACCACCTTAAAAAGTAGTTATTCATCTGAATCCTATGTAAAAGTGGGGATTACAGTTTAAATCCAAATCCTGTGTTTCCTACATTATTCCTTTAATCCTCAGCTACCAACCTTGTTGTCAGAGCATTGCTTGGGCAGCAATGCTAATAATTTACACAACCGGCAATGCTCTCACAGTGGAGGCAGTGCTTGCATATTCACTGTGGATATCCTAAAAATCAGAATATTTGTAGCTCTTGAGGACTGGATTTGGCCACTCCCTGACATAGGGTGTTACAAGACCTCCAAACAAGGATGCGACAAACACCATTAACTAGTTTACCACTAGCAAGAAAACTAGACTTAAAATATAAAAAGTCCAGCCCTATTCTGGTCATAAAAGTGCAACTGCTGTATGAATCCGTGATGGAATTAGCTTTAACAAAATATTTCAAGACTCATGCACATAACTCCACCTCGAAAAGATGCCAAACTATTGGATAGTATGGCAAAAAAAAAAAAAAGATCCTCCAGACCTTGCAGAACCAAAGGGACGACTCTCACCAGCTTTCTGCAGGCTCAATGGGCTTCTCAGCACTAGTTCTTAATGAAGGAGAAGAATGCGAAAAGCACCGTAGATATTGAGCTTACAATGTGCATGATTCTTCCTCAAGAACATCAGCTACAGCCAAAGGTAGTAGAAGGCTGGAATGGTTTAGAACTTCATGGCTTCAGGAACATAGCAGATGCTCCACTCACAGAAGATAACCTATCTGGAGACAAACTGAAGGAAATGGTAGATCTCATTTATTTTAAAAATTTATAGCTCACACACTTCATAATGTTTCAAGCAGGTCACAATGAAATAGACAAACAGTTCAAAGCACAGGAATTAAAATAAGCAATTATCGAAATAGACATCCATAATTAAAATAATAATAGGACAGCATAGAAATAAAATAGACTAACAATATTACAAAAGTATTCATAATGGGGTAGATTTTAAAAGGTTGTGCGCGCGCATATTATAAAACCTTGGGTCAGCATGCGCAAGGAGGTGCACAATTGTGTACCTTGCACGCGCCGAGCCGCGCTGCCTTCCCCCGTTCCCTTCCCCCTAGCCTGACCATCCCACCCCTTCCCCTAACCTTTCCCCCTCTTAGCCCTACTTTAACCCCATGTAAGGAATCAGGTAGGCGAGGATAAGGTAAAAGTAAAATAATATGTTTATTGGTATACAATCTTAAGTCCAAGTATTAAAAGTATCTAAGCATATACAGTTCTAAGCATATACAGTTCTAAGCTTAAGCATATACATCTGTATCCGTGCACAATATTTCGGCCAATACTCACTACACCCTTTTCATCATCAGCCTGGCAAGGAGAGAGCACATCACAGGCGAAAAAGGGATCTTCACTTTGTACGTCTACAAAGGACAAAAAAAACATCACTTTGCTCTTCTGCAAAGGAACTCTTTCTCTCTCAGTTTGTCGTCCAAAGTTACCTTTCTTTTATAGTCTACTGTATGCCAGGTGCAAGCTTATGTGCGTGCGAAGTAATCTTATCTTTATGCCAGGTGCAAGCTTATTTATAGCCTACTGTATGCCAGGTGCAAGCTTATGTGCGTGCGAAGTAATCTTATCTTTATGCCAGGTGCAAGCTTATTTATAGCCTACTGTATGCCAGGTGCCGAAGGGTTCATGTGAAGTGCAAACTTATTTATAGCCTACTGTATGCCAGGTGCCGAAGGGTTCATGCGAAGTGCAAACTTATTTATAGCCTACTGTATGCCAGGTGCCGAAGGGTTCATGTGAAGTGCAAACTTATTTATAGCCTACTGTATGCCAGGTGCCGAAGGGTTCATGCGAAGTGCAAACTTATTTATAGCCTACTGTATGGCAGGTGCAAACTTATTTATGCCAGGACAGGATTGCTCACTATCTGTTCTTGCAGTTCAAGGATAGGTCATCTCCATTCCAGGCCGAATGTCAATGCTGCAGCTGATTCTGCAATATCCCTTACACCCCCCGACCTTTATCTCCTCTCACCTCCTTTTGCGCCTGCCTCTGGGCAGGTGCAAGTTGGGCGCGCCAGCCAACTGCCAGTGCGCGATCCCCGGCACAGCAGCAAATATGGCCGCTGTGCCGGGAGCCTGACCCCGTCCCCACCCCTGGACTGCCTCGCCCACGTCCCGCCCCGTCCCTTTAGTAAAGCCCCAGGACTTACACGTGTCCCAGGGCTTTAGGCCCAGCACGCATAACCTTTTTAAAATCTGGCCCAATACGTTCTACCTAATACTTAATGCCTGCTTGTAAATACATTGCTGGGCTGGTAGTGGAAACATTTTACTTGAAGGCTTATGAAAAAAGATGGGTCTTTAAAGCCTTGTTAAACATTTTTTTTTATAATCTGTTTATTAATGAGTAACATACAAAATAAATATAAATCATAAAATAAAATAAAGTAATAGCTAAAAAGTTACATAAATCTCATAATAAAATAAAAATTAATAATTTATCAAAAAACCCTCCTGCCACAACTGCCTCAACCTTCATTCAGGCAAACTCTGGCAAGCAGGTGCTGGCAGCGTAGAGCAGCGACATGCTGGCAGGGTTTCCACTCCCCGCTAGCAAAAGAAAAATCCTGCGGCGGCACGGACTTGTGACGTGCTGGCGGGGTTCCCACTCCTTGCCAGCAAAAGGAGGATCCAGCGGTAGCAGCATACTAAAGGGAGGGGGCGATTCACCCCAGAGTGGGGTGCCAGCTAGGAAGTCGGTGGCCACAAGCAGAGCCCATCCTGCTCATGGCGGAAGAAGCGGGAAGCCTCCGGGCCATGCACAGTGGAAGCAGGGCCAGTGTAAGTTACAGGTCTGGAACCAGCAACTGCATAGCCTTTTCTTCTTCTCACCCGCGCAGCCTGGAAGCGGAAGTGGTGGGTCAGTGTGGGCAGGAAAACGGAAAGGTCATGCAGTTGTGGCCCGAAGCAGAAGGAAGATCAGCGAGTGTCCTGGGTCGCACGAAGAGGCAGCATTAGCATTTGCACATAGTGCACTAACAGCACTGCCCCCCCCCCCCCCCCCGCAAATACAAGAAGCAGAGCTGCACCAGCCCTCACACGGCCTCAAGAAAAATGAAGACCCCGTCTGTCGCTGGGGCTGAAGGAGGAAGCTGCTGCTGTATCTCTGATGGGGAGTGGGGTAGGAAGTGTGACCTTGGAGGGAGATGGAGAAGAGAATCTGGGAGGGGAAGGGATACAGAGAAGTGAATCTTGGGGGGTGCCAAAGAAAGTATCCACCCCAGGTGCCAAATACTTTAGGTACGCCACTATCCAGCAGCCAAGGAAGTCACTGCAGTGCTGCTGGTGTTTTCCTCACAGGCGGCAGGAAAGGGTCTGAGTGCCGCCAACATTTTCCCCACAGCTAGCGGCAGAAGAGGCCTTGTTGTGCAACCAGAGAAAAGGTCCAAAATGTGTGGGTAAAAGAGACTTGCCCTGTGAGAGTGAGTGCCTGTGTGTGAGAGATATTTTGTGAGTGTGTATGAGAGGGTGTGTATATACATTTATTATTTATTTATTTTTATTTTTTTAATTGAAGTTTTTATTAGAGACAGGTCGGAGAAAACTGTAAGAATAACATTTATAAATACACAATTGTATAAGTACAATAAACATATAACCGAAAACAGTCTCTGTGAGTTATTTTTCCCCCCACCCCGCCTTCTCATTATACACATAATCATGAACATTTACAATTGACACATAACAAACTAGTTATCGTGTTTCGCACTATCCTTGCAAAGGAATCTCCAAGCCTACTCAGTCGATGTGTTGGAGGGCACGCCAATTCTGGTAGGGCTGCCAGATCTTATGAAAGTACCCCATTCTATGCTGTTTGTGTGCTGTGATTTTACTAAGATTATGTATTTTATCCACTCTGGCTTGGATTTTAGCTAGAGATGGGCCTATCGGGGTCTTCCATTGTAACGCTATTTCGCATCTGGTTGCCATAGCCACATACACATCAAAGACAGTTTATAAAGTATCTTCCATAGATAGCCCCCCATTTAGTAGCGCCATCTGCGGAGTTAACACACAGGGTATGTGTAAAATTTCTGAGAGCCAGTTGGAAACTGTCTCCCATACCCTGGAAATCACCTTACAAGTCCACCAAAGGTGAAAAAAGGTTCCCTCGTTTCCATAACCTTTCCAGCATTTATCCGAAAGGCCTAGGAAGATGCGGTGCAGTTGGACCGGAGTGTAGTACCATCTATATAACAATTTAAGGCTATTTTCCACCAAAGTAGCGGATAATCAAGCCTTTCCCCAGTGTATTATATGTAGCGTCCCAGAAATCTTCACCTAAGGACTCCCCAAGATCCCTCTCCCAAGCAGTGACAAAAGAAGGTACGGATTTCAGATCTCTGTTTAGTAGTTTATAAATTCTGGAAAGCAACCTGGGCATCCTATCTACTACCTTACAAAAGGTTTCAAATAAGGATACCGGTGATTGAAGATCTCTCTTCAGGTCTGATTTGTGGCCATATGTCAGCAATTGTAAATAACGATAATGTTCTCCTGAACTGAGGCCAAATCTGTCCTGAAGCGTTTCAAAGGGCACCCAACTATTATTTTCCCATAATTGGTCGCAGGTAGCGATACCTTTCCTAAGCCATGTTTTATATACCAGGTGCGCCTCCCCCTCCAGGAAATCATGATGGTAAAAAGGAGCCGACTTAATGGAACCCATCCGGTCCCCCATGAAAACCTTACGCCATGTATGCCAAATTTGAAAAGTATGTTGCACCGGGGGTGGAAGGTCCTGCAGTTTAGGCCATTCTGTCCGAGGCCTCCAAATCAATGCAGCTAAGGGACGCGTTCCTACCAATTCCTGTTCCAGGGCTATCCCGGGTTTTCCCTCTCCCTTCCTATGCCATTCTGCTACCACTCTAAGATGGGCAGCAGCGTGATACCATACTAAGTTGGGAATCGTCATCCCCCCCCCATGTAGTTTCGGGCGAAAAAGCACTTTCTGAGCTACTTGTGGGTGCTTACCCTGCCATACATATTTCAAGAGGCGCCTTTGCCATTTTACTAACATGCGGGTGGGAATATTAACGGGTAGAGTCTGAAATAGGTAACAGTCTAGGGAGAATATTCATCTTAAAGGTGGCTATACGCCCCAACCACGATATGTGGTAGCGGCTCCACTCTTCCAATTCTCTATACATTTTAGATAGTAATGGAGGATAATTAAGACTAAATAGATCCTTGTGAGCCCCAATATAAACCCCCAGATATTTTATTTTTTTCTTTGGCCCACCTAAACGGGAAGGCTGCTTTAAGCGCTTTAACCTGGGAGTCTAAAAGGGAAACATTAAGAATTTCAGTGTTACCCCAATAAAGGGAGTATCCCGAGACCCGACTAAATGATTTGATAATATCCACCACTATCGGTAGAGAGTTCACAGGGTTAGTCAATGTCAATATCACATCGTCCGCAAACATGGCCAATTTAGAAGAGAAATTTCCCACTTGTATGCCCATGACCCCTGGAGCTTCCCTAATTTTCTGGGCAAGTGGTTCAATAAAGATTGCAAATAGTAGCGGGGATAAGGGACACCCCTGCCTAGTCCCCCTTCCAACTGGGAAATAAGTGGAATACCCCCCATTCACTTTTATACATGCCCGAGGCCAGTCGTACAATTTTTGTATCCAATTAATGAAATAGTGACCGAAACCCATTTTCCCAAGGGTATGAAAGAGAAATGGCCAATGAACCAAATCAAAGGCTTTTTCAGCGTCCATAGCCATCAATAAGAAAGGGGATTTGCAACGTTTAACCCACCATAAAGAGTCTAGAATCTTCCTGACATTATCAGAGACCATACACTCTTGTATGAAGCCCGCCTGGTCTGGATGGATTAAATACGCAATGTAATTATTTAACCGGCTCACCAAAATTTTAGCCAATAATTTGAGATCAATATTTAACAGAGATATAGGCCGGTAAGAGCCACACAGTGTGGCATCCCTTCCCGGCTTTGCTATAATGGTGATACCAGCCACGTTGGAATTTGGCGAGAGATTTCCCCCCGTTCGTAGTGCATTAAACATTTGGGATAGGGGACCTGCCAACTCCTCCACAAAACACTGATAGAAACGGGCAGTGAATCCATCCAGATTAGGTGACATTTACCTTCAATTGCTTTATGGCATAAGAAACTTCTAAAGAAGTAATTTCAGCGTCCAGGGATTCACAATGACTCTCTAACAATTGAGGCAGGGAGATGCTTCTCAGATAGGCCTCAATGTCAGTAGCAGCAACATCAGTACTGCCTTGGTACAATTTGGCGTAAAACCGAAGAAAACATTGCCTGATGTTCTCATTAGAGGTAAGTGATGTCCCCTGTTCATCCCTGATCTTAGTGATGAGGTTCTGCATACGTTTTGCCCTCAGCTTATTAGCCAACAGTTTCCCGGCCCTATTGCCCCCCTCAAAATAAGCTTGTTCTGCCCGCTCCAGATCATAAGCTATTTTAGCTGCATCTAACGCTGAAATCTGTGCTCGGCATTGCTCTACCTGTCTCAGTACCTCCTCAGATGATGTCTGCTTATGTCGTCGTTCTAGTGACGCAAGTCTATTACAGAGAGATGTCTGTTCCTGTCTCTCGGTCTTTTTTACAAACGAGGCTCTTGCTATAAGCTTCCCCCGTATCACCGCTTTTAAGCAGTCCCATATTTCTACCGGGGAAATATCTGGAGTCGAATTAAGTTGGAGATACTCAGTGATGTGCTGTTTATACTGTGTCAGAAATTGAGTATCCTCTAGAAGGCTATCATTTAGCCTCCAAAACCTCTGACCACAATCATATAATGGGAATGATAAGTCCACCCCCGTCGGGGCATGATCGGACCATGTGAAAACCCCTATGTTGGCCTTGGTCACTCTGGGAAGGAAACCTTTATCGGCAAAAATATAGTCGATTCTGGTATATAATTTATGTGGTTTAGAATAAAACGTATACTCTCGCTGTTTTGGGAATAAGAAACGCCACGTGTCTACAAGGTGGAAATGGCATAGAAAGGAAAGTAGGCCACGTCTATCCTTCTTAGATACCGACCCCCGGCCAGCAGATGTGTCAAGTGTAGGATTAAGGGGAATGTTGCAGTCTCCAGCCACCAAGAGATGGCCCTCTAGATGTAGTTGAACAGTATTAAGTAACTTATCAAAAAAATACAGCTGGTTGAACATTTGGTGCATAAACATTTAACAATGTAAATTTTTCCCCCGCAACTAAAACAGTAAGCAAAATATATCGCCCCTCTGGATCAGATACACAGTTAAGTAGTTCAAAAGCGAAATCTTTCTGGAACAAAATTCCCACTCCTGCATATCGTGAAGTTTTCGTACAAGCAGACCAAAATTGTTGTGGGTAGTGATGCGACTGCATCAGATGCTCGAATCTCTGTTTCAAATGCGTTTCCTGAACCAGAGCAATGGCAGTGTTAGTCCTCTGTAGATCTTTAAACAGAAGCTTGCGTTTGTAAGGAGAATTCAAGCCTTTTACATTGATAGAAATCAATTTAAAAGTGGACATTATACCAAACCAAAAATAGTCTAGTCCCCTGCGGAGCATCCATAGACATGATGTGCTGTGTGGTAGCGAAAGTCCATAATAAAGAGTTATGCATATATGTAAATGTGTCAATTGCTGGTATAGCGATGCTTCCCCAACCCCAACCCCCCTCACCCCCCCTCCCCTTTCCACGAGACCATGTAAATCTGCGATCTCGTGTCCCACATCAGGAGGCATGGTTCAGCAGAACTCCTGCTGCCCCTCCCGGCAGGGAATCATGAGAAACAAAAATGCAGCATAGAAATAAGTAAACATCCAGTGCCAATCTCTAAAGCATACTCAACTTTGCCAAAAGGAAATGGAAAAAGAGACATCAGGTGGGTTCCATAGCAGTAATTTCCGGATCTGGTGTGCGGCGTAGTCTCTTTCCCCCTTTGCCTGTTCTCTGCCAACGGGGTTCATCCTTCTGTACTGTAGCAGGTGAAGCTGGGGCCTGGTATTCCGGAACTTGAAAGCCTGCTTCTTGGAGGCAGTTCACCGCCTCCTTTAAAGATTGAGCCCTGTATGTCCTGCCTTGGACTGTAAACGCTATCCCGAAGGGGAATAACCACCGATAGCGGATGTTTTCTTTGTTCAGTATCATCGTGGCAGGCCTCAATTCAGAGCGTTTCTTAAGAGTGAGAGGCGAAAGATCAGTGTAAACCTGTATCTCGTGCCCATCCAGTAGAAGTTTCCCCTGCTTGCGCGCAGCTGAATAGATCCGTTCCTTAACTGCGTGTTCGTGGAAGCAGACTATTACATCCTTGACCTTGTTGGCTACCTTTGGGCCCAGTGCCCGATGAGCTCTCTCTATTTTCACTGCTGGAGGGGGAATAGCTTCCCCAGCATCACTATGTCTGTGCTTTTGTATTAGCTCTGAGCAAAGTTTCATGATAACTTGTATGCAGTCTGCATATTCAGGGGTATCTGGAATGGCTCTGAATCTAAGATTCACTCTGCAATATCTATTTTCTAAATCTTCTAGTTTCATGGAGATTTGCTGTAGGTCTTGCGATATAATGGCATTCTCTTTTTTGAGCTTGCTAAGAGATTCCGTGTGGGCCTCTGTTAGCGTTTCGTATTCAAATATGCTACGCCCCATGTCGCTAACTTCCTCCCGAAGTTCGCCCACCACCTCACGGATCTCCGCTTTAAAAGCTTGCAGATCGTGTCTTAATTCCCGGAACCAGACCTTAAACTCACCCCTAGTTGGAATTTCTGTGTCTGGTGGTGTCGTTAGGCCCTTAGCCTCCTCAGGAGTTATCGATTCGGCCGAGCCCGCCATCTTGGAATTTTCGGCGCGGTCGTCTCAATTTGCTTTTTGATAAGAGTACTGCTGTAAATCATGCTCTTTCTTCCGACAAGACATGGCTCAGCTTTCAGATGCAGGGTATGGCTGTTGTAGCGAAAAATCGTCACTGGATGGCTAGTAGCATTAAAGATTCCCGCCGGATCGGTCAGGAGCTGTGGATTAGGCAGCCACTCGCTCCGCTGATGTCATCAGCCCCCCATTATTTATTTATTTTTATATACCGGTGTTCGATTATACATATCACATCGGTTTACATTTAAACAAAATTTGCAGGAACTCATGCGTTACCTTTGTCAAATACATTAAACATTTAAATATGGGGATTGTTAAGAAGGGATATAAAAGAACATGGGGAATGGCTAACACTACGGGATGCACAAAGGGGAGTGCCCCTTTGTCGCGCCCCTTCGGCTCATGATGCACGGCGCGCGACGCCTGGTGTTCTGGTGCTGTTTAACGTCATATACATATGAAAGGGTGGGCATTATGTATATCAAAGGGTGGGTGTGGATGGATGACTTTATGAGAGGGTGTGTCTGAGAGGGAGGGTGGGAATGGTGTGTATATGAGAGGGTGGTGGGAGTGGTGGTGTGTGTGTATGAGGGTGGTGGGAGTAGTGGTGTGTGTGTGTATATGAGAAGGTGGTGGGAGTGGTGTGTATATGAGAGGGTGGGGGTGAGTGCATATGTATGAGAGGGTGGTGGGAGTGGTGTGTATATGTATGAGAAGGTGGTGAGTGGTGGTGTGTGTGTGTGTGTATGAGAGGGTGGGGGTGAGTATGTATGTATGAGAGGGTGGGGGTGAGTGTATATGTATGAGAGGGTGGTGGGAGTGGTGGGTGTGTGTGTATGAGAGGGTGGGGGTGAGTGTGTATGTATGAGAGGGTGGTGGGAGTGGTGGTGTGTTTGTGTGTGTATGAGAGGGTGGGCTGAGTGTGTATGTATGAGAGGGTGGTGGGGTGGTGGTGTGTGTGTGTGTGTATGAGAGGGTGGGGTGGGGGTGTATGTATGAGAGGGTGGTGGGAGTGGTGTGTGTGTGTGTATGAGAGGGTGGGGGTGAGTGCGTATGTATGAGAGGGTGGTGGGAGTGGTGGTGTGTGGTGTTGTTATGAGAGGGTGGGGGTGAGTGCGTATGTATGAGAGGGTGGTGGGAGTGGTGGTGCGTGTGTGTGTGAATGAGAGGGTGGGGGTGAGTGCGTATGTATGAGAGGGTGGTGGGAGTGGTGGTGTGTGTGTGTGTGTATGAGAGGGTGGGGTGAGTGCGTATGTATGAGAGGGTGGTGGGAGTGGTGGTGTGTGTGTGTATGAGAGGGTGGGGTGGGGGGGGTGTGTATATGTATGAGAGGGTGGTGGGAGTGGTGGTGTGTGTGTATATGAGAGGGTGGTGGGAGTGGTGTGTGTATGAGAGGGTGGGGGTGAGTGTGTATGAGAGGGTGGTGGGAGTGGTGATGTGTGAGTGTATGAGAGGGTGGGGTGGGGGTGTGTATATGTATGAGAGGGTGGTGAAGGTGTGTGTGTGTAATATGAGTATGTGTATATCAATGGTCATCACGTATGTTAAGAGTGTGAAGAGTGCATTTAGGTATGTGTGTATATGTTTGAGAGAGCATGCGTGTGCTCTGGAGACAGAGTTTTTATATCCAGCCCTGGTCTTGCCCCTTTGCACCGGTATAATTCTGCTCACTTTAACATCCCCCCCCCCCCCCTCCCAGAGTTCCACTTCCTTTTTGTCTACAAATTAAGCTCTGGAGAGTGGTATCAGAAGTTAAGACCCTCTAGGATTATCCACCTCCCCCACCTCCCACCACCACCACCACTATAGTACAGACTCTGGCAGAAATTGGTGGGGGAGGGCACCATAGACCTACTTCAACCCCAGGAAAGGAATACCAGGCTAGGATCCATGAGCTGGCATCAAGGCCAGAGGTTCTGCAGACCAGATTTGACTCTCTAGAGATGGAGTAGAGGGAGGAGGTGCCACCCAGACAGTCCAATAACACTATGTTGTTCACATCTAGAAGATACAATAAGCAGTATGGTGTGTGCTACAGTGTGGGACAGCAGGGCACTTTAAGGCATGAATCTCTCCAAAGCAGGGGAGCTATGATCACAGGTATTAAGACGGAGTTGGCCACCTGAGCCCTAGCCCTTCCAACTTTTTTAAATTCCCATTTCTGAGATCTTGTGTGCTGCTATGCCTGTCCCATACCCAGAAAGGAGCAGAAGGAACCCATGCAGCTGTTTCTACTATAACTCTCAATTTGTACTGGTATCACTTCCTGTGGGTTAATCTCGCAAAGAATGTCATCAGCCTACAGGAAGTACCACATGCTCACTAGCCTCAGACCGAGAGAAGCGTGAAGAGAGCAGCCCAGGCCAGCAGATGGAGCAGTCCGGAAGCAGCAATAGATAGCGGCAGCAGAAATGTGAGGAGGAATAAAAGAAATTGAAGGGGCCGGGGAGGAGAAGAGAAAAGGAGCCGGGGAGAGGAGAGAAGCAAATTGAAAGAAACTGATGAGGGGAAAAAAAGGTGGGGGACTGATGGGGCTGGGGAGGGAGAGAGGGGAGGAGAGAAACCTGTAGGGGACTGATGAGGCTAGAGGATGGGAAAATAAAGGAGAGAAACTTGTTAAGGACTGATGGGGCTGGGGGTGCATATGGTGACATATGAGGAGAGTCTGAAGAAACTAAATATGTATACTCGGGAAAAGAGGAGGTGCAGGGGAGATATGATACAGACCTTCAGATTCCTGAAAGGTTTTAATGATGCACAAACTTCAAACCTTTTCTGTCAGAAAGAAAACAGTAGAACTAGGGGTCATGAAATTAAAACTCCAGGGGGGACTCAGAACCAACATCATGAAATATTTCTTCATGGAGAGGGTGGTAGATGCCTGGAATGCCCTTCCAGAGGAGGTGGTGAAGAAGAAAACAGTCAACAAAGTCAAAGAGCCATGGGACAAACACTGTGGATCCCTAAAGACTAGAGGATGGAAATAAAGAAGGTATATGTGGGAAATCTGCATGAATCAGCAGTTATTACCCTTAACAGAAGGCATGGGGATTACTACCTTCAATCAATAGCCTTGATGCAACTTCAAAATCACTCCCCACTTTGACGGTGGGAAAAGAGAACTGGATATAGACAAGAACCAATATGGGCGCGGACCCGTCGGGGTCAGGGGAAATGGACCGGGGACCGGAGATGACTCCTCCACCCTCGAGGCAGGTGAGGCTTGCGGCCCTCTCACGGACCTGACCAGACCCCACCCCCCCTGAGCCGAAGGGAAAGTAAAAAGGGGGACGGCCGAACAGTAAAACAAAAAATAAAAACTGCGGGAAGCCCACCCACCAAGGCCCGACATCAGGACAGGCGCCCCAGAGCCCTTTAAACTGCACGCGATGGCGCTAAGCGCCCTCTTTGGATCCCTGCCTCCCTCCGCTTCAGGTCGGCCCTCCCTGCGCATCCAGCGCGGACCCGTTGGGGTCAGGGGAGGTGGACCGGGGACGACGGTCCAACTGACTCCCTCACAGGCTTTCTGCTTTGGATATATTTTAAAAAGTTTTTACTGTGAGTTTTTGCCTCTACAGCCAACTTCTTTTCAAATTCTCTCTTTGCCTGTCTTATCAATGTCTTACATTTAACTTGCCAACACTTATGCATTATCTTATTTTCTTCTGTTGGATCCTTCTTCCAATTTTTGAATGAAGATCTTTTGGCTAAAATAGCTTCTTTCACCTCCCCTTTTAACCATGCCGGTAATCGTTTTGCCTTCTTTCCACCTTTCTTAATGTGTGGAATACATCTGGACTGTGCTTCTAGGATGGTATTTTTTAACAATGACCACGCCTCTTGGACATTTTTTACTTTTGTAGCTGCTCCTTTCAGTTTTTTTCTAACAATTTTTCTCATTTTATCAAAGTTTCCCTTTTGAAAGTTTAGCACGAGAGCCGTGGATTTGCACACTGTTCCTCTTCCAGTCATTAAATCAAATTTGATCATATTATGATCATCTTTTCCAAGCGGCCCCACCACCGTTACCTCTCTCATCAAATCCTGTTCTCCACTGAGAATTAGATCTAAAATTGCTCCCTCTCTCGTCGGTTCCTGAACCAATTGCTCCATAAAGCTATCATTTATTCCATCCAGGAACGTTATCTCTCTAGCATGTCCTGATGATACATTTACCCAGTCAATATTGGGGTAATTGAAGTCTCCCATTATTACTGCACTACCAATTTGGTTAGCTTCCCTAATTTCTCTTAGCATTTCACTGTCAGTCTCACCATCTTGACCAGGTAGACGGTAGTTTACTCCTATCACTATAGTCTTCCCCGACACACAAGGGATTCTATCCATAAAGATTCAACTGTGCATTTAGTCTCGTGCGATGTTTATCCTGTTGGACTCTATGCCATCCCGGACATAAAGCACCACACCACCTCCCGGGTGCTCCTCTCTGTCATTGCGATATAGTTTGTACCCAGGTATAGCACTGTCCCATTGGTTATCCTCCTTCCACCATGTCTCTGAGATGCCAATTAAGTCTATGTCATCATTCACTGCTATACATTCAAATTCTCCCATCCTACCTCCAAGACCTCTGGCATTAGCATACAAACATTTCAAAGTTTTTGTTTGCATTTTCATTCTGCTTTTTAATTGATAGGGATAAGTTAGAATTTTTTAGCTCAGGTGAGTTTTTAGTTACAGGCACTTGGACTACTTTTCTTATTATTAGAACCTCACTCTCAAGATGCCCTAATTCTAATGCATCATTAGTATCCTTTGAAGATACATCTCTCCGAACCATGCACTGCTGAGTGACTGTCGGCTTTCCCCTTTGTTCTAGTTTAAAAACTGCTCTATCTCCTTTTTAAAGGTTAGCACCAGCAGTCTGGTTCCACTCTGGTTAAGGTGGAGCCCAGCCCTTCGGAAGAGACTCCCCCTTCCCCAAAAGGTTCCCCAGTTCCTAACAAAACTGAATCCCTCTTCCTCGCACCATCGTCTCATCCACGCATTGAGACTACGGAGCTCTGCCTGCCTCTGGTGACCTGCGCGTGGAACAGGGAACATTTCAGAGAATGATTATCTGGAGATTCTGGATTTTAGTTTTCTACCTAAGAGCCTAAATTTGGCTTCCAGAACCTCCCTCCCACATTTTCCTATGTCATTGGTGCCCACATGTACCATGACAGCTGGCTCTTTCCCAGCACTGTCTAAAATCCTATCTAGGTGACACAAGGTCTGTCACCTTTGCACCAGGTAGGCATGTTACCTGGTGCTACAACCCAAGAAAGAGATCTAGGTGTCATAGTGGATAACACATTGAAATCGTCAGCTCAGTGTGCTGGGGCAGTCAAAAAAGCAAACAGAATGTTGGGAATTATTAGTAAGGGAATGGTGAATAAAACAGAAAATGTCATAATGCCTCTGTAATCGCTCCATGGTGAGATCACACCTTGAATACTGTGTACAATTCTGGTCGCCGCATCTCAAAAAAGATATAATTGCGATGGAGAAGGTACAGAGAAGGGCTACCAAAATGATAAGGGGAATGGAACACCTCCCCTATGAGGAAAGACTAAAGAGGTTAGGACTTTTCAGCTTGGAGAAGAGACGACTGAGGGGGGATATGATAGAGGTGTTTAAAATCATGAGAGGTCTAGAACGGGTAGATGTGAATCGGTTATTTACTCTTTCGGATAATAGAAGGACTAGGGGGCACTCCATGAAGTTAGCATGGGGCACATTTAAAACTAATCGGAGAAAGTTCTTTTTTACTCAACGCACAATTAAACTCTGGAATTTGTTGCCAGAGGATGTGGTTAGTGCAGTTAGTATAGCTGTGTTTAAAAAAGGATTGGATAAGTTCTTGGAGGAGAAGTCCATTATACCTGCTATTAAGTTCACCTAGAGAATAGTCACTGCCATTAGCAATGGTAACATGGAACAGACTTAGTTTTTGGGTACTTGCCAGGTTCTTGTGGCCTGGATTGGCCACTGTTGGAAGCAGGATGCTGGGCTTGATGGACCCTTGGTCTGACCCAGTATGGCATTTTCTTATGTTCTTACTAAGGCTACTCACCCAAGAACCAAAAGCAGAAGTATAGGATGGTTGACAAGAGGGAATATTACAAGGTGTGAGAGACCTCTGGCATAAGATGGACTAAAAAATATGTGGTTGCCTTTAAAAGAATCATATGGTGTCTAATGCACCATTACTTACTTTTGCAGACCCAGGCAAGCCCTATGAAATGCATATAGACGCTTGCCTGAATGGCCTAAGGGCAATTTTATATCAACCACATCCAGGAAGACTAAGATCCTTGGCCTATGCAAATTGCAATCTGATTAAGACAGGGGAATTACCTGCTCTAAGAGTTCTTAGCCCTTAAATAGGCAGCAGGTTTTCAAAAAAAAAAAAAAAAAAAAGGACAATAACCTATATTTTAATAACTGCAACGTTGGATACAACTGGGCACTGGCTGTTGCAGCATTCTCTCTTTACAAGTTCAATTTGCAGTACCGACCAGGAAGTGCAAACAGGGACATGGATGCACTGCCCTGGAGCCCACAGAAGTAACACAATCCAAGGGAACTTGTACAGTTTTTCAGAGACTGGGGTGGCAGAAGTGTGCAACCAAGCAAGGAATGGAACTGAAGGTGATACTGAGAATGTAGGTTGGGCTGTGGACAGCTTGGCAATCTCTTGCAAGGGCATTCCCTCCACCGCCCCCTCCTCCCCCATCTACTGTAATATAGTGTCTCTAGTCCAGAGCTTTCCAAACTGTGTGTCGGGACACGTTAGTGTGTCGCCTGCAGTGTGCAGGTGTGTTGCGCAAGCCCGGTCAACTCTGATGCGAGTTTGGGCTTTTTTTTTCTAGAGATTCACTTTTTTTTTTCCAGTTTATGGGTTGCTTATTATTGGGTGATTTTTGCTGTCAATCGCGTTTTTTTGGGGGGGCTTGGTGGGTGGAACGAGCCCAGCCATCCTTGCATTGGCTGCTGCTGCCGATGAGGCCTGGCCATGAGGAGTACTGACTGCAAGCAGCAGTGTCTGGTGATCACGGAAGGGAGTGAAGCACTTAACTGGCAACAATCAAAAAGACGAGGTACATGAGTGTGGGGGCCAGACATGTGCTGGGGGGAGAGAGATGAGTGAGTGGGGGGCAAATGTGCTGGGGGGACAGACATGTGCTTGAGGGGGAGAGATATGAGTGTGTGGGGGCCAGACATGTGCTGGGGGGAGGAGAGAGATGAGTGTGTGGGGGACAGACAATTTGTTTTATTATTGTTTCTCATAAATTATAACAATAACATGAATCTTGGAATATATATTTTTAATATAAATTTAAGGTTTTCATGAGAGAGGTTGTGTCGTGAAACAATGTATTTATGTATATATTTAAGGAAACATACATAAATTGTCGAAATATGTTTCGTTCGTTTAACCTTTAACCTCTGGTTTACTAGTAGACTGAATTACCGTGTCGTGAAATTATGTTTGTCTAAAAAGTGTGTCACCAACATGAAAAGTTTGGAAAGCTCTGCTCTAGTCTCTACAACATGGCAAGATTGATTTTGCAGGACATTCGTCAAGCACAGCAGGCTGACCCCATGCCTGGAGACATTAGGAAAGGAGAGATAGGGGAGATTTGATAGAGAAGTAATTGTAGGAAATATTTCTTTACAGAGAGATTGGAGGTTGAGTGGAACAGCCTCACAGTAGAGTTGGTGGAGACAAAAACAGTATCTGAATTCAAGAAAGCATGGGATAAATACTAGGGATGTGAATCGTTTTAGGACGATTAAAATTATCGTCCGATAATTTTAATATCGTCTTAAACCGTTATGGAACACAATACAATACAGATTCTAACGATTTATCGTTATAAATCGTTAGAATCGTGAGCCGGCACACTAAAACCCCCTAAAACCCACCCCCGACCCTTTAAATTAAATCCCCCACCCTCCCGAACCCCCCCCCCAATAACTTAAATAACCTGCGGGTCCAGCGGCGGTCCGGAACGGCAGCGGTCCGGAACGGGCTCCTGCTCCTGAATCTTGTCGTCTTCAGCCGGCGCCATTTTCCAAAATGGCGCCGAAAAATGGCGGCGGCCATAGACGAAAAAGATTGGACGGCAGGAGGTCCTTCCGGACCCCCGCTGGACTTTTGGCAAGTCTCGTGGGGGTCAGGAGGCCCCCCACAAGCTGGCCAAAAGTTCCTGGAGGTCCAGCGGGGGTCAGGGAGTGATTTCCCGCCGCGAATCGTTTTCGTACGGAAAATGGCGCCGGCAGGAGATCGACTGCAGGAGGTCGTTCAGCGAGGGTTCCGGCGCCTCGCTGAACGACCTCCTGCAGTCGATCTCCTGCCGGCGCCATTTTCCGTACGAAAACGATTCGCGGCGGGAAATCGCTCCCTGACCCCCGCTGGACCTCCAGGAACTTTTGGCCAGCTTGTGGGGGGCCTCCTGACCCCCACGAGACTTGCCAAAAGTCCAGCGGGGGTCCGGAAGGACCTCCTGCCGTCCAATCTTTTTCGTCTAAGGCCGCCGCCATTTTTCGGCGCCATTTTGGAAAATGGCGCCGGCTGAAGACAACAAGATTCAGGAGCAGGAGCCCGTTCCGGACCGCTGCCGTTCCGGACCGCCGCTGGACCCGCAGGTTATTTAAGTTATTTGGGGGGGGGTTCGGGAGGGTGGGGGATTTAATTTAAAGGGTCGGGGGTGGGTTTTAGGGGGTTTTAATGTGCCGGTTTTTCGATTTTTCGATTTTTCGATTTTTAACGATTTTTAACGATTTTTCACGATATTTTACCCCCCCAAACGGCAACAATACGATTCCCTCCCCCTCCCAGCCGAAATCGATCGTTAAGACGATCGAGGACACGATTCACATCCCTAATAAATACAGGGGATCTACAAGGAAGTGATAAGAATTATAATGCTAAATTAATTGGACAGATGGGCAGACTGGATAGGTTATAGTCTTTTTCTACTGTCATGTTTCTATTGAGGGCAAAGGAGAAGAATCTGGAGGTCTGGACAATCCAGCAGAGCCACCCAGACACCTTTGTTGCTAATCAGAGCATGGGATCATCTATTTGTGCAAAATCAGGTACTGTACAGAGAAATGAGGAACATCCACTTGGGTCAGCCTGAACAAATGTTTGCCACAGAAATTCCATAGAAGAGTGCTACAGTCTCTACATAATAATATGGGACATTTGGGGGTCAGGAGGGTTCTACAACTGGTAAAGGATAGCTTATATTGGCCTAAGGAAGCACAAGATATTGAAAAACTGCAAATAAATGATCCAGTTGTATAAAAAGATGCAATCACAGAGGGCAGCAGAGATGGTAAATATTACTAATCAAGGCTCTATGAACTTGGTGTGTTTAGACATTTAAGGACCAATGCAATAAAGTGCGCTCAGCCTAGTACACAGGTTAACCCATAGTTGGGTGCATGTTTTGGACATGCCCGATGCAATAAGAATAGTGAGTCCAAATCGCACGCTCAAACAAATGCATAGCCGACAGCACTCATCACATGTATGTTCCATGTAGATAAGGCTATTATATCTATTACCCCCCAATGCAGAAAATCCTGGGCACCCAATGCAACTTTTTAACGGGGCAAAATTAACTCCAGCCCTGGAGCTGGCGTTAAGTCAATCCACGAATCAAGGAATAATTACAAATTAAAAAATACTGTCCTCTGTGGTTCTTTCTACTTAGTATCGTTGTGATACTTAAATCTACTGCTTGAGGTGTTTAAGAATAAAGATTTGATGTAAAAAAAAAAAAAAAAAAAATCTGGATGCACAATAAACATGCTCCAGGCCGATTTCGCCCCTTGTTATTGTGCGTGTATATTGGGCGAAATCGACCTGAAGTGGGATAAAACAGATGCTCATATTGAGTGTCTGTTGCACTTGTGGATGCCCGATGCATTTGAGCGCTAGGGACGCAAAATTCTTCCCTAACATTTCCTTTGTAATGCAACAACTCATTTAAATATTGCATCAGGTGCCCAGGAGACATTTTAGCGCGTGTCTTATTGTATCTGCCTGTTTGCTTTAGAAAAGGACTCCCAGCATAAATGGTCTATTTTCACAGTGGAAAAAGGTAAACAGTGGAGTGCCTCAGGGATCTGTACTTGGACCGATGCTTTTTAATATATTTATAAAAGATCTGGAAAGGGGTACAACAAGTTGCGTGATCAAATCTGAAGATGAAACAAAATTATGCAGAGTAGTTAAAACACAAGCGGATAGTGATAAATTGTAGGAGGACCTTTTCAGACTGGAAGATTGGGTGTCCAAATGGCAGATGAAATTTCATGTGGACAAGTGCAAGGTGATGCATATAGGGAAAAATAACCCTTGTTGTAGTTATGAGCTGTTAGGTTCCATATTAGGAGCTACCACCCAGGAAAGAGATCTAGGCATCATAGGAATAATATATTGAAACTGTCAGCTCAGTGTGCTGTGGTGGTCAAAAAAGCAAACAGAACGTTAGGAATTATTAGGAAGGGAATGGCGAATAAAACGGTGGATGACATAATGCCTCTGTATTGCTTATTGTGAGACCGCACCTTGAATACTGTGTACAATTCTGGTCACCGCATCTCAAAATAAGATATAATTGCACTGGAGAAAGTTCAGAGAAGGGTGACCAAAATGATAAAGGCCATGGAATGGCTCCCCTATGAGGAAAGGCTAAAGAGGTTAGGGCTGATCAGCTTGAAGAAGAGACTACTGAGGGGGGATATGATAGAGATATACAAAATCATGAAAGGACTTGAATGGGTAAATGTAAATCGGTTATTTACTCTTTCAGATAATAGAAGGACTAATGGGTACTCCATGATGTTAGCAAGTAGCACATTTAAAACAAATTGGAGAAAATTCTTTTTCATTCAATGTGCAGTTAAGTTCTGGAATTCATTGTCAAAGGATGTATTTAAAGCAATTAGTGTAGCTGGGTTTAAAAAAGGTTTGGATAAGTTCCTAGAGGAGAAGTCCATAAACTGCTATTAATCAATAAGGAATTACCACTGTTGAGATTACTTACCTGATAATCTCCTTTTCCTTAGTGTATGCAGATGGACTCAAAACAAGTGGGTATAGTGTGCTCGTGCTAGCAGTTGGAGACGGATCTGACGTCAGCACGGGTACATATACCCCCACAGGAAGTGCAGCAACTCAGTAATCTTCCTTGCAAAAGCTTTTATGGATATATGTGTGACTGACCGATCAATTAAATGAACAGGATTACCCCTGACCGATTGATAGAAGCTGGAGACCGCCAGTGTTGCCAACCAGAAGGCGTCGACACCCGGTAGGGTGGATGCCCTATATAAGAAAGCATGGCTTACCGTGACTTGGTGAATCACCATGTATGCCGGCAGCCGGGCGGGATGCTGAGTCCATCTGCATACACTAAGGAAAAGGAGATTATCAGGTAAGTAATCTCAACATTTCCTAGCGTGTAGCAGATGGACTCAAAACAAGTGGGATGTACAAAAGCTACTCCCGGACTGGGCGGGAGGCTGCCCGAGGTCCATTCAGGATAGCCCTCGCGAATGCTGTGTCCTCCCTGGCCTGGACATCCAGACGGTAGAATCTAGAGAAGGTATGGAGGGAGGACCAAGACGCTGCTTTACATATCTCTGCAGGTGACAGCATCCTAGTTTCTGCCCAAGAGGTCGATTGCGCTCTGGTAGAGTGAGCCTTGACCTGTAGAGGTGGTGGTTTTCCTGCCTCTACGTAGGCCGCCTTGATAACTTCTTTGCTCCAGCGGGCGATGATTGGCCGTGAGGCCGCTTCCCCTTGCTTCTTCCCACTGTGAAGGACGAACAGGTGGTCCGTCTTTCGTACTGCTTCTGACATTTCCAAGTATCTGGACAGCAACCTGCCAATGTCGAGATAGCGCAGTATTCGACCTTCTTCCGACTTCTTCAAACCTTCCGTGGTTGGCAAGGATATGGTTTGGTTGAGGTGAAATTGTGAGACTACTTTGGGTAAGAAGGAAGGAACCGTGCGAAGATGGATAGCCTCCGGAGTGATTCTGAGAAACGGATCATGGCAGGACAGTGCTTGCAGCTCTGAGATGCGGCGTGCTGAACACACTGCCAGCAAGAACACCATCTTCAAGGTCAACAAACGGAGAGACAGGCCTCGAAGAAGCCTGAAGGCGGATCCTGCTAGAAATTTCAACACTAGGTTGAGGTTCCACAGGGGCACTGGCCACTTCAGTGGCGGACGAATGTGTTTGACTCCTTTCAGGAAACGTGAAACGCCTGGATGTGTGGCGATGCTGTTGCCATCCCTCCGGGGACCGTAGCAGGACAGCGCTGCCACTTGAACTTTGATGGAACTGAGGGACAGACCCTTCTGAAGTCCATCTTGCAGGAAATCCAAAATGATAGGGATCTTAGCGGCATGTGGATTGGTGCCTAGTTTCGCACCAGGCTTCAAATACCCTCCAGATCCATATATATGTTAGGGATGTGGAGAACTTGCGTGCTCGTAGGAGTGTGTCTATTACCGGCCCCGAGTATCCTCTTTTCTTCAGTCTAGCCCTCTCAAGGGCCAGACCATAAGAGAGAATTGAGCTGGATCCTCGTGGAGGATGGGACCTTGCCGCAGCAGGTCCCTGTGTGGAGGCAGGGGAAGTGGATTCCCTGCCAGTAGTCTTCTCATGTCTGCATACCAGGGTCTTCTTGGCCAGTCCGGGGTCACTAGAAGAACTAGGCCTCTGTGCCGCTGGATCTTGTGTATAATGGCACTCAGCAGGGGCCATGGAGGAAAGGCATATAGTAGGATCTCCCGAGGCCATGGCTGTACCAGGGCATCGATCCCCTGGGATAGAGGATCCCGCCTGCGGCTGAAATATCTGGGTACTTGAGCGTTGGACCTGTCCGCTAGTAGGTCCATGCCCGGCGTCCCCCACCGATCCATGATCATCTGGAAAGCCGTGGGCGACAGCTGCCATTCCCCTGGATTTAGGCTTTCTCTGCTGAGGAAGTCTGCCGTGGTGTTGTCCTTCCCGGCGATGTGGACGGCGGAGATGTCCTGGAGATTTGCCTCCGCCCAAGTCATCAGGGGGGCTATTTCTAGGGATACCTGTTGGCTTCTGGTTCCACCCTGTCGGTTGATGTATGCCACCGTGGTGGCGTTGTCTGACATCACTCTGACCGCTCTGTTGCGAAGTCTGTGGGCAAATCGCAGGCACGCTAGCCTGACTGCCCATGCCTCTAGTCGGTTTATGTTCCACCCCGACTCTTCTCTGTTCCACCGCCCTTGGGCGGTGAGTTCTTAACAATGCGCTCCCCATCCGTTCAGGCTGGCATCCGTAGTGAGCAGGGTCCAGATTGGGGAGGACATTCTTGACCCCCGGCTCAAGTGGCCGGACTGCAACCACCACCGTATCTGATTCCGCACTCTGGCTGGTAGAGGTAGGTGGGTGGTGTAGTTCTGTGATCATGGGCTCCACTGAGATAGGAAGGCGCGTTGTAGTGGTCTCATATGAGCCCGTGCCCATGGTATCACCTCCAGAGTGGATGCCATAAGGCCGAGGACCTGTAGGTAATCCCAAGCTGTGGGCCGGGTGGCGCTCAGCAGGGCCTGCAGACGATTCCGGAGCTTTGATCTTCTCTTGGAGGTCAGGCTGACCTTGTCTTCCTGGGTGTCGAATCGGACTCCTAGGTATTCCAGCGACTGGGAAGGCTGTAGGAAACTCTTGTTCAAGTTTACAACCCATCCTAGGCTTTCCAGAAGAGCTATAACTCTGTTGGTTGCCTGGTGGCTCTCCTCTGGCGACTTCGCCCGGATCAGCCAATCATCCAGGTAGGGATGGACGAGGATTCCCTCCTTCCTGAGGGACGCTGCCACTACTACTATGACCTTGGTAAAGGTCCGCGGTGCGGTGGCTAATGCGAAGGGTAAAGCTCGGAACTGGAAGTGTTGGTCCAGGACCTTGAAGCGTAAATAGAGCTGATGATCCCGATGGATTGGGATATGCAGGTAGGCTTCCGACAGATCTAGGGATGTGAGAAACTCCCCTGGCTGTACTGAATTCTTGACAGACCTCAGAGTTTCCATGCGAAAGCTGGGGACCCGTAGGTATCGGTTGACTGACTTGAGGTCCAGGACGGGCCGGAAAGTGCCCTCCTTCTTGGGCACGATGAAATAAATGGAATAATGCCCAGAATGCATCTCCCTCGCAGGCACTGGGATTATGGCCTTTAGGACAGGAGCCTCCGCAAAGTAACTTCTAGGGCCTTCCTCTTGATGGGCGAACAAGGAGAGTCCACAAACCTGTCCGGCGGGAGTCGAAGAAAATCCAGGTAATACCTTTCTCGGATGATGGCGAGGACCCACTGATCCGAGGTAATCTCTACCTATGGTAGAAGAGGGATAGCCTGCCCCCTATGGCTGCTACCCCCAGATGGGTCGGCTGATTGTCATTGTGGGGTACGGCCGGGACCCGAACCCGAGCCGGTTCCCCTCTTGTTGCGCCTAGGCCGAAAGGACTGGTTCCTGGTCTGAGAACGAGGTGCTTGGTAGCGAGTCCTGTAAGGATTGAAGTGCTGAGAGGATCTATCCCTGGGTGGCCTAGGAAAGGGGCGCTGGTTCCTCCTTGACCGGTCTTCTGGTAGATGGGGTAATGGAGAGGCGCCCTATTTATTGGCCAGTTTCTCAAGGTCGCTGCCGAACAGGAGGGATCCCTCAAAGGGCATCCTCGTGAGGCGTGTTTTGGAGGAGGAGTCGGCCGACCAATTACGTAGCCAGAGCTGTCTCCTGGCTGCCACTGAGGATGACACTCCTTTGGCTGCCGTACGTACTAAGTCGGAGGCTGCATCAGTAAGGAACGAGAGAGCCGATTCCATTTCTTCTCCCGGGGTGTTGCTCCTAGCCTGTGATAAACAGGAACGTGTCACCACGGTGCAGCAAGTCGCAATTCGTAGGGACATGGCTGCCACCTCAAAGGCTTGTTTCAGAATGGTGTCCATGCACCGGTCATGTGTATCCTTGAGGGCCGTCCCCCCCTCCACCGGAATGGTGGTGCGCTTCACAATTGCGCTAACTATGGCGTCTACCTGGGGGCACTCCAGCTTCTCCCTGGTTGCCGGGTCTAAGGGGTACATGCCAGCCAAGGCCCGACCCCCTTTGAATGAGGCCTCCGGCGTATTCCATTCCAGATCGATTAACTGCTGAGCTACTTGTAGGAGGGGAAAATGGTGAGACGTTTGGCGCAGGCCCTCTAACAGGGGGTTCATTCTAGGTTCTTCAGGGGCATCGTGGCCCGGAATAGCCAGCTCCGACAGGCATTGAGAGATCAGGCCTGGAAGATCCCCTTTCAAAAAGAATCACCTCATGGTCCGATATGGTTCAACCCCCGAGGGCAGTTCTCCCTCCTCGGGGCACTCGTCGTCTTCCTCAGGGCAATCTGAATCCCCATAAGTGGGGGTTCCGGGTGGCCGTGCCTAGGCCTTGAGGGTCCAGGGGCCGGGTCATCCGGTATGTAGGGACCCGCTCGGGGAGTAGCCTGCATTGTGACAAAGGCATGAATCCCCTTGAATAATTCCACCCAGGAGAGCGAAGCGGGATCTGGTCTGAGGGGTACCAGGTCCCTTGGGATCCCCGGCTGCTCACTGCTGCCTGCTAGGTCTGGGGTGTTCCCTGAGGAACTGGCAAGTACACTGGGCTGTGACCGGCCCTGGCCTGGAACACCCAGGGCCTCTTCACATTGGGCACATAGGGAATCTGCTTCCTCGCTCTGTGTGGCTCTGAGGTTGCATGCCGAGCAGAGGCTCATGCCTGATGCTGGAGGGACCGGCTCCGCTGACGCATGGGCTCTCTTATGCTCCATGTGTGCCTGGGAATGGACGTATCAGCGGGCGCCTATGAACGTGCGCCTAAGAATGTACGCTTAACAATGTGCGCCGAACAATGTGCGCCGAACGTGTGTTTAACAACGTACGCCTAACAGCGTGCGCCTATTGCGCGGTGACAAACCAGGCAGGAAAATGGCAACCTCCGTGGTGGATTGCCACCTAGGCAGACTCTGCGAATCCTCGCTTCCTCAGAGACCAACAAGTAAAGATGTACGCCTTACCTTGTCTTCGGCGCTTCCTGGTTGCGACCCGGGCGGTCTCTGGCTGCGGGGGGAGAGGGTGAGTACCATCACCGCCGTGCTCGAGGAAGTGCACCCGCTGCCTCTAGGCCGCGCCCGAACTCGTCTCGCTCGGGGGCCAAGTCTGCGCCGGGACCGAGGCTGCCTCTACGCCGCGCCCAAGCCCTTCGCACTCGGGGGCTAGGTCCCTGCCGCGAGCCGGCCACCAGACCGAGGCCCTTACCTCCGAGGGACCCCGGAAATCACCTTGGGAAACTCAACTGGGGGAGGGACCGACTGGTATCACCGCAGGAGCGCGGGGCTCGTCTTCAGGTAGGTTTCTATTAATTTAGTTGTGTAGAATTTGGAAACACGCTCAGCGAGCATGAGGTAGCTCCAAACTGCTTTTGGAGACGGAAATTACTGAGTTGCTGCACTTCCTGTGGGGGTATATGTACCCGTGCTGACGTCAGATCCGTCTCCAACTGCTAGCACGAGCACACTATACCCACTTGTTTTGAGTCCATCTGCTACACGCTAGGAAATGCTTGCTACCAGAATTAGTAGCTTTGGATCTATTTAATATTTGGGTACTAGCCAGGTACTTGTGACTTGGATTGGCCATTGTTGGAAAAGGGATACTGGACTTGATGGACACTTAGTCTGACCCAATATGGTATATCTTATTTTCTTATGTGGGAGGAGGGGGCAAACCCTTGGGCAACTTGCTCCAGATTTTCAGGACAGATTGATCCAGTCTTGGTTTTAACTCCCCCTGCATGCAGGTACTTATAATCTTACTTTTCTTAGGGAGTGCAATAGGGAAATCAGAATAAGTCCCTGCATGCAATGGGGTAAAACCAGGAATGGCTCAACCTGTTCTGAAAATCTGGAGCCAGTTGGCAACCATATGGGCATCTCAGTTTTGGTACAAAATAAAAAATATATTGCTCTTTCTTTTCCTATAATCCTGGCTGGATCTTGGCTTTCTAGCTAAAAGAAGCGGGGTTTTTTTTTTCTGTTTTCTTCATCCCATGTTCAACTCTTCTTTACTAGACCCCAAGTACAACACCGTGCTCTTCACCCAACCCTAAGACCCTCAGTGTGTTCTGTCCTACACTACCCAATCCCCCACTAACAAGAGATGCACCATGCTGCTCTGAAGGGCCAGTTTTCCTAGTATGAGCAGCGCAGCTCTCCGTAGATCTCATCTTACAGGTCACAAAAAGCTAACAGCCCATAAAGCTCCAATTCCAGTGCTTTAGGGGTAGAGGGATAAGAATCAAGTCAGTGTAGATCAGACTGAACAGGAGATTAAAGGGAAGGCAGGAGAAAAGTCACGATCAATAAATCAAAAAACTGCAAACATATCTAACGATATTTTTCACACTGATTAACTCCGACATTATGCGACAACAACAAAGACAACCGACGTAGAAGAGCTTTATTGATAAATGCAAGTTAACCAGTTTGCTGAGTCTTCCTACCCTCTAGCTCTACTTCCGGATTGCCCGTAACCAATCAGCTAAGCCTGAGTCGGTCCTCCTGCAGCTTCCTATGGCAATGCTGGGGAGGGAGAAGAGGAGAAGCGGGGCTTGCTCACCTTCGCCGGCCCTCTCCTTGGTCCGCCAGCTGGCAGCCAATCAGCTGAGCCCTCCTCCCTGCCGGTTGCGTCCAGATAGGCGGGGGAAGGAGGAGGTGGAGCTTACGCTGGTTTGTTTGCCTTGCCCAGTCTTGTATTTCTGTTCCTTCCTGAGCTTGTCTGCAGTGCAACCAATCAACTGAGCCTGCTCTCCTTTGCTTGCCTACTTCCTAGTTCCTGCTCCTTCCTGCAGCCAATCAGTTCAGTCCTACCGGTGCCTGGGAGGAGAGCTTGCTCTGGTTCGTCTGCCCAGTGCCCAAGCTGTCTTCTGGTTCCTGTCTAGGGTGCAGCCAATCAAGGGAGTGCTCGCTCTTTTGCCACCACCTGACCTGCTTATCTGCCTGCCTTGAGGTACAGGGGAGGGGAGTTTTACTGCTTAGAATTTGGGCTCTGTACCTCTTGCTCCTGCTGGTGTCATGCTTGCTAATGTTTGGGCTTTGTGCTGTTCATAAGATTAAACCTAATTTAGTATCTGTTGTTCAGGAAGTATTGGGATTTTTCTGTATGTGCTTTTTAGTGCAGTGTCTGGAGAACAGCGTTCTTATAAGTAAGCGGTTTGTCTGTCTATTAGAACTTAATTTTCGATTAGTGACATTACATGCGGGGATTAGCAGTGCAGATAGATAAAACTGATGACATAATCGGTAGGAGCACTGGGCAGCCCATGACAACCCCTCCTCTCCAAAACCAGGTGATGCCCTCATCAGTGGGAGCCAGCGATAGAAGGAGGGGGCTTGGTTGTCTGTGCTTTACTTGCAACTGTTGGCAGTGTGTTCTGGGAGGCAAGGGGGAATAGCCTGTGCGTTTCATGGGCTTGACAGAAAGTGGAAGAGCCACTGCTGTTGTAGCTGGCCTGGGGACAAAGGGATCCGCTACTTCCGTTGCAACTACTAGGATTGCTAACATTGTCTATGAAAAATCGAAGTGCCTTTTCCAAACCTCATCTTTTCCTCCATCCCGACCCCACTAGAGGTACCAACTTAGGCCATGGAGGAAAAAAACAGTCAATGTCTTGCCTCTCAACCTTAATTCCTCCTCTTATCCCCCCTGCCCCAACGTTAGTTCCTACTATGCCATTGGCTCTCCCTAATTTAATGTATATTCCATTTTTTGTGTCTGGTCAGCCACTTCAAAGTGGATTCTATTTGAGTGTATTAGGTATTTCACTATCCCCCAGAAATTTACAATCGAAGTTTGTACCTGAGGCAATGAAGGATGACACAATTTACCCAAAGTCACAAGAAATATCAGAGATATTTGAAACCTGGCTTCTCTGGTACACAGCCTGCTGCTCTAATCACTAGGCCACTCCTTCCTCTCCTTAGTGGGGCAGTGGCAGTATGTAAGTGAATGCAAGATGCCCGCAGTCCTTTCAGTAACTCTGGCTTCTTTCTGTTTGCAAAAGAAACCCATGTGAGGAAAGCTGAGCCACAGCAGTCCCCGTGTGCTGTGTAGGGGGGTCATAGTCCTGTATTCACTACAGTGCTGCTACTGCTCTTTCCTTGGTGCCAGCTCTGGGGGGAGGGAGGAGGGTTTGAGGAGCTAAACAAGTAGCTGGTTTTTAGGTCCCTCCCTTCCCAAAAAACTGGCCAGGCTGGGCAATTACCAGTTTGTTGGCAAGCCTAGTTGCATTTGGTCTTGGTCTGAGGGGAGCCATATCTATTGCAGCTGGGTCTGGGTGGAAGGAAGCTGCTGCTATTGTGGCTGGCCAAACGGCCATGGTACTTTGGGCCATTTAGGGAAGTAGCTTGAGGAATAAAAGGTAGTGGGGTAAGTTGAAGGGAGGGAAAAGCCTAGAAAGTGCAGGTTGAAAGGGGGGGGAAGGGTAGAAACTGGGGGGTGGAAGCGAAGAGGCAGAGAGAAAGCAGCTGGAGGAGGGTAGAGCAAGAGTCAAAAGTAGGAAAAAATAAAATAAAATCTAGAATTGCATGAGAACTTCATAGTGCAGTTTATGGAAAGATAAATTAATTAAAAATTAGAACTGCAGCTGGAAGACTATAATAGGTCCAGTTGTGCAGCTGCTCCATCCTGGCTTGGGACTCCATCATCTGCACCAAGAAATAATATGTATAAAAATAGCTTTTCTATTAATAAAAAAAAAAAAGTGCTCCTTCAAGGTGTCAGACAAGTCTAGGGTTATTTAACCAGTTTTTAATCTTGCTGTATGTTTATGGTGCACATTTTTCCCATTTTTGCAGTGTATGAAACTTTTTTTTTTTTTTTTTTACAAAGTGTAATAATTGTGGAGCTTCCCAGACAATGATTTTATATTTCAGATCTGGCAACATTGATTGGTGCTGTGTGCCAGGCTCTGGGGTATGGTCACACATCTTTAGGGCTGGCTCTGATGGTGACACCCATTTGGATATTTTCAGCTGGAGTGGACCACTAAATAGGTTGCAGCCAGCGTGTGCAGAAGGAAGGTCTGCTGTCCAGAGGATGAATACCGAAAAGGATTTTTCACCACTTACCCCCAACATAGTGCGGGCCTTAAATGACAAGCTGTATGAAAAGAGGAAGGTGGCTGCTCTGGAAATAGAAAAGTAAGTTCAAAGCTGGTCTTGACTCATTTTGAAGGTGTGTGGGGCTGGTCATTCATGAGTAATGTACTTTGATTTTAATGGAAACTGTTAATTTGCAGTACTTTATTTTTTAACAGCTATGACATTCTCTTTCTAAATGTTTCCAATTTGTGGCTTTTTGTACTACAGACTAGTTCTTTCCCTACCATGTAAAATGATTTTCCCTGTACGTACCAGGATCAGTCCAGACTGCTGGAGTCAGAGAGAAGCTGAAAGGCACCCCCTAGATATACCGGTGTGCCACCTGCGATCCCTCAGTATTTTCTCTGACTCCAGCAGATTGAGAGGCATAACCTGCGGTCCTGATCCTTCTACATTGGCTAATTGATTATCCAGGTTTTGTTTTTGTATATTATCCCTGACTAGATCAAATAGTTTGTTCTCTTTTTCAAGCATTATAAAATAAAATAAGACGCAGGAAGTTTAAGACGCGTTAGATTCTGTTTTCAATTGGTTTGCAAGCGCAGCGAGAAGGCAGGTTTGCGGCAGGCTTGGAAGGGCATTGCCCTCACACCATTTGCCCGGAGCTAGTTAGTCCCTGTGGGCCAGGGGGAGAGATTACCGGTGGGCCGGTCACCCTCCCCCCACAGTAGCAATTTTCCAGAGGTCTTCTCTGAAGGGGGCTTTTAGGAGCAGCCACGGTCTTGGTAAAAAAAAAACCCCAAGCAAACTCAAAGCCACTTAAGTCCTGTTGGGGGCAGGCAATAGGCTTACTCTTGCAGCCCCAGCCTGCCGCGGTTCAGCCTGGGGACTCCGGAGGGGATGGCTGGGTCAGCCGGTGCACTGTTTCCTGAGGAGCCAGTATCTTACTTTTGGTGCGCTTTTTCTGGCCGCGTGTCTCCCGGCTCGGCTCTCCAGGCCACGGTCTTCGGCCTGTACGGCCTGCGGGGGGGTGGGGGTGCGACTCTCCCGAGAGGGTCTCTGCTCCCGATGCCTTCCCAGGGGCGAGGGACCCTCTCGGGTGCAGAGCGCTGCCCGCAGCGTTTCCTCCACGTGGTGTCGGGGAGTGCTCCGTGCTCGCTCAGCAGCCCCGCCTCCCATAGAGAAGGAGGCGGCGGCCATCTTGCAAGTGTTGCCGATAGAGGGGACAGCATCAGAGGCAGAGGATTCTCCTCCTTCCTCCCCGCCTGCCTTAAGCCCGCACAGTTCGATCGATTTGGATGCCCCTCGACCCCCCCCCCCCTCCCTCCAGTCCCGCGGGGGATGCCGGTAAGAGACCAGTCCTGTTTTCTTCGCAATTTGTGCTGTTAATGCACAAAGCATTCTTGGAAGCAGAGGCGGGCTGTGAGGTGGATGGTCCTTCTCCACCTAAGATCCCCAGGACGTCACCGGGCCAGGGGAAGGTGGGGGCTCGTGGTCCGCGACCCCAGGGGGGCGCGGGAGTACCGGACTTCCCGGATCCCGCTCCGGACATAGACGGAGGGGGCAATTCGGAAGGTCAAGCGACTGTGGAGGGGGATGATCCCCAGATTCTTCGCTTGTTTGGCAAGGATGAGCTGCGTTTTTTGATCCCGCAGGTGTTGAAGGAACTGGATCTTTAGCTTCCACACCAGGAAGCTGATACTTCCACGGGGGATGTAGCTCTGGCGGGCCTCCAAGACCCCCCGCCAACTTTTCCCTTTCATCCTAAACTGTTCCAAATTGTCTCTGAGTGGGATCTTCCGGAAGCTTCCTTGCGTATTAGCAGGGCTATGGATAAGTTATACCCCCTGCTGTCTGAATCCTTGGACCTTCTCAAAACTCCCACTGTGGATTCGGCAGTTACTGTCCCATGAGAAACTGCTGTGTTTTCAGCAGGCCTTGCCTGGGAGTCATAGTGGGTCTAGGTTAGGAAGACCTGTTGCTGCCTGGGTCTGCTTCCTGTTCCATAAAAGAGAGGCTGAACGAAGAGATGGTAGTATAGACTTGGAATAGAGGGTTGTGATGGAAAAAGAAGATGAAGGGAGAAAATATCCAGAAAAGCACTACTAGACAAAATTTAAAAAAAAAATCCATTCCAAAATCAAATTTAAAAATGGTAGAAAAAAAAGTCTAAATGAAAAAAGTAATCAAAAATAAAGACAAAACAATTTAAAAAGAAACAGCATCAAAAAGTTCAAAAACTCGACGAAACACAAACTTTTTTTTTTTTTTTTTTTTTTTTTTAATGGCTACAGTTTTGTTCTGGCTGTTAAACAAGTTTGACCGGTGGCCAAGTTTTCTAAATATTTTTCTACCCTTGTATATTTGCATAGATATTCAAACTACCACATTAATGTGTATATTAAAAACTAGATTTGAAAACTAAAACCAGGTCGTTAGGTTTACGTTAGCTGAAAACCTGATTTCATATTTTATATTTGATCTCACTGTTGCATAACGCTAAGAGACACGTTTGAACCATTCTTTGGAGTGGAAGGAAAGCTGCAGGTCTTGGTGCACCTCATGATGGCATGCTGCTGTGCTGCTTGTGTTGTCCCCTTCCTTGTACCTCTTTCATGCACTGCTGAGCATGTGATGATTGCAGTCTGCCAGATCTTATGAAAGCACTTCAGCGAGCAGAAGTGTATTAAGTGATCAAAGGTCTGCGGTCCTCTTCTACAGATGCAGGTAAAATGCCTGCTTTTCCAGATCTCACTGCACCATTGTGTCCCTGGGTTGACCCAAACTTGTTTGGAGCTGATCTTGACAACCCTGGAAAATGGAAGGTTGGATCGTGGAGCTCCCAGATCCGCTCTCCACTCTCGCTTGCATGGTTGAGTCTTTTTCACTTTGGGTGAAAATGCCAGTGGTTCCACCATGACCAGAAAGCTGCATTGGGATCTCGAGCAGCGTGTGGTTAGTGCAGCAATGACTGTTGCGTGTTTTGGATCACCGCGTGCACCCGATCCTGGCAGCGACTTCTCTGTGAATATCGGGATGCAAAGGCTGGTTACGGGAATGGGCTTGAGGTAACGTATAATGTAATGGCAGGCATTGTCCAATGCAGTGGGGAGCATTAGCAACATCGCCCCCTCCCCTTCTTGGGAGGGGGCGATGTTGCTAATGCCACATGGGCATATTGTGCAGAAGAAGAAAAACAGAGGGCAACAGCTATAAATCCCAGTATGAAAGCCTCTGCACCCAGTTTGCTTAGGATGTGACTTGTATTAACCTTGGCTTTTGTGTTTTGTGTTTTTTTGTTTTTTTTTTTATAATATGGGTTATAACTAGGGACCTCTTGTTTTCAGTTTTTATTTTAATTTTGTTGAGAATTTCTCAGTGTTTATTGGACAAATGTGTATGTGCAGGCATGTCCTCTTTCTGGGGATGCTTTCCTGGTTTTTTTGGGGGTTTTTTTTTCCTCACTGGCTGTGCAACTTTTCTTCTACCCTAAGGTTGGTGCGAGAGTTTGTAGCCCAGAGCAATACAGCACAGATCAAGCACATAATCCAGATCCTTTCCCAGGAGTTTGCGTTGTCCCAGCATCCCCACAGTAGGAAAGGAGGGCTTATTGGACTGGCAGCTTGTTCCATCGCACTTGGCAAGGTGAGCTAAATTGTATTGACTTTCGTTTAATTTATTTCATGTAATCCACAACATCTAAACTAGTCAGTCTGTGGAGCACAGTATCTTACTGCAAAAGCCATGCTTTGTTAGAGCTTGACCCAGGACATTTCTGCAAGAGGCTACCTGAGTAGTCCTTGTTATATTGCCTGACGTATTGCTGTGCTACTAGGGGAAATGAGAGAAGATTAGTCACAGTGCAATCTCTCTCTCTCTCTCTCTCTCCAATATAATATCTGGATCAAGCCTTTTTTTTTTTGTTCTTTGATATTCATATATTTTCATTACATTCACAAGTATTTTTATTTAAAATTTGAACCAAACTTGTTCAGGTGAAAAGAGGTGACGCTGGGAGCTTTGCCAGGGTGCAGTTTCACTTTGCGAAGTCAGCCAAGTAAATCTGGTTAGACAAATACCTGTCTTGAAGCTTTCCAGATAACTTAAGCCTGGTCTTTTCAGCGGAACACTTACTCCGTTCCACTGGACGTCTGATTAAAACTATGTGGGTAACTTCCCTGCTCATCTGCCCACTCCGTATGGACCTCATTTTTATGAATGTTTCGTCGTTGTTATCTTCTGGATTAAGCTTGCAGACTCCCCAGTGCTGTTCCTCGTATGTTATCTTGTAAGACCCATGCAGTCCCCCTGTAAGGCAGAACATACTCAGATACATGATCCCTACTCCTCCAGTTTCTCAAATGAAACCATGGTCATTAACAAAAATGTAATGCTTCGCATTTAAACCCATGAGGTGTGCTGAAGAATAGTTGTATACATAGCGTTGCTATTCTACGTGTTTACTGCATTTCTCTGGAGTTCTTTGGAAATCTTTACACTTTGCTAATAAACCGACTGTCTTTCTCGTTCTTATACTTTAAAATTCCCATATAACAGTAGTCCTGAATCCTGGGCACAGATTGACCGATAGTCACCAACTCAAGAGTCCTATCATCACGTGGGCATGGCATACATACACAGCATTTCTTCCGATGTCACGCATGTCCTGTCCTCGTATCTCTCTGGAATTCTTCAGCTCCCTTCTTTTCCCATGTGTGTAAAATATGAGCCATTGCACAGGCTCTCACCCATGATAATGCAACAGCAAGCTCCCATAGATGATTGCCATTGTTTTTATGCCTTTTCTGATATTTTCATTTTCAGATTTTCTCTTAAAGCTAAACCCGTTGATTCACATTTAAACTTAAATGAAATATTGGGGTTTGTACAGGATTTCCACACAGACCTGTGCATTCTCCGCAGACTCATTACATTTCATAGCAGATCTCTGGAAGATTTTTCACATTGGTTAGGGGCACTACAGGACTCTCCTTTGTTGTTTAGGGTTAATTCTTACTTGCGATCAGATTTCAAAGTCCCCCAAAACAAATTTGCCTGGAGCTCCGAAACGCTGACACCGTACAAGAGTCATGTGAATTGACTTGCAGCAATTCTTCCTAAATCTCTCAGGTGCTCAAAGATTTTCCACAGTTGAATCCATTTGTCATCAGTAGTCTTACTTAAAATCAAAAGCATATACAGAACTCGGGTGTGCAATTACTGTAGTCTGTTAGCTGGGACTCCAGTAGATAAAACTCAGTGTCTCCCTATGGCATTCTCTGCTTGTCTCCTTTTGCGCATGTGAATCGCTGAGTCTGCAGTATGTTTTCTGAAACACAATTGATGTCATCATGTTTTAGTCTTCTTATTCACCATGCTGTTTGCCCTTGATGGCTAGAACAATCTAAACCTTTTTTTTTTTTTTTGTATTTCTTATTTGCTCTTGCATTGCTAGACACATCTTCCTTTCCTGTACTGTGACTTTAGATCTAATATGATCAAATTATTCTTTTCCTTTCCACAGAATAAGTGCCCATACTTTGACTTTTATCAAGATGTCCAGTAGTTCAGGGAATCTTGCTGTTGGTCTTGGGCAGTTTTTGTTGCTGGTATAGGGGGAAGGCACTCTATGTGCTCTTTCAACCTCAAAGTCCTTCATAAATTGAATTTCCAGTGATAGAAATGCCTCCTTAAATTTCACCAGATCATCACTTTCCATTCCTTCTGGAATTCCCAAACTTCTTAATATTTCTCTGACTTCTGTAGCTCGCATCTTCAAAGTCCCTTTTCAGTTCAGCAAAGATGATGACGTTCTCCTGTAGCAGTGTTACAGTATCTCCGGTTTATCTACACTTTTATGAAATGGAGAATTGTGCTGTAGGAGAGGTCTCTGGGTTTTTTTGGTTTTTTTTTTTTAGTTACACCATAATTCTCTGTCATGAGCACCTCTCAGGGCTGCAGATCTGTCTTGATCCTGCTACAGGAGGTTTGCTTGTTTCCTTGCTAGCAGCCACTTTATGTGGTGATGGAGGGTCCTGTTTGGACCTTTCGACACCCTGTGATATCACAAACACTACTTCTGTTGTACCCGGTTTTACCACTGGCCAAGACAGTTACCTCTTGGAATAAGGATTTGAAAGAGCAGTCTTGCATGCAGGGTTTCTTGGTTTTAGACTTTTGTTCCTTGGAGCAGGTCTCTCATGTCTTAGAAATGTGATGGCAGAAAAAGACCATATGGCCTGTCTGGTCTGCCATCCACCCCAACTATTTATACATAACATATAAGGACTTGAACATACAATCCCTACCACTCTCTCAGAAACCTTCTGTGTTTGTCCCAGGCTTTTTTTTTAATTAAGATACTGCCCTCCACTTCCACAGGGAAACTGTTCCATATATCCACCACCCTCTCTGTAAAGAAATATTTCCTAAGATTTACTCCTGAGTCTGCTCCCTTTCACTCTCATCCCATGACCCCTCATTCCAGAGTATCCTTTCTTTGAAAGAGGCTTGCTCCATCTGTATAGAAACCTTGGAAGTATTTAAATTCTTTATCATATCTCCCCTATCCTTCTTTCCTCTGGGGCAGGGTTGGCCAACTCTAGTGCTAGAGAGCCACAAACAGGCCAGGCTTTCAGGATATCCACACTGAATATGCATGAGAGAGATCTGCATGCACTGCCTCCATTGTATGCAGATCTATCTCTTGCATATTAATAGTGGATATCCAGAAAACCTGGCCTGTTTGTGGCTCTCAAGGACCGGAGTTTGCTACCCCTACTGTAGGGTATACATGTTCAGATGTTTGTCTGTCCCCATTAATGATTTTGGTAGTTGCCATTTGGACCAATGTCAACTAATTTATATCCTTTTTAAAGGTGTGGTCTCCACCAATGTACACAGTATTCCAAATGAGGTCTCATCAGGGACTTAAACAGGGGCAACATCGTCTCTTTTTTTTTTTTTTTTTTTTCTGCTGACCAGGCCTCTCTCTATGCAGCCAAGCATTTTTCTGTCTATTGTTGCATATAATTCACCTGTCTGGGAAACCTTAAGATCATCAGATACAATCGCCCCAGATTTTGCTCTTCTTTCGTGCTTAGAAGGCTCCAAGCAGGACTCTGGTTTATCTCCAAGTATCAACTTTGTGAGTCACAAATAAATCGCACTGTAATGTCTGACAATGAATCAGGACTTAAGAATGTAAGAAATTGCCATACTGGGTCAGACCAAGCATCCATCAAGCCCAGCATCCTGTTTCCAACAGTGGCCAAAACCAGGCCACAAGAACCTGGCAAGTATCCAAAAACTAAGAAGATCCCATGCTACTGTTGCTAGTAAAAGCAGTGGCTATTCCCTATGTCAATTTGATTAATAGCAGTTAATGGACTTCTCCACCAGGAACTTATCTAAACCTTTTTTAAACCCAGCTACACTAACTGCACTAACCACATCCTCTGGCAACAAATTCCAGAGCTTTATTGTGTGATGAGTGAAATTAGAATTTTCTTTGATCAGTTTTAAATGTGCTACTTGCTAACTTCACGGAATGCTCCCTAGTCCTTCTGTTATCCAAAAGAGAAAATAACTGATTCACATTTACCTGTTCTAGGCCTCTCATGATCTTGAGACCCGAGAACATAAGAACATGTCATACTGGGTCAGACCAAGGGTCCATCAAGCCCAGCATCCTGTTTCCAACAGAGGCCAATCCAGGCCATAAGAACCTGGCAAGTACCCAAAAACTAAGTCTATTCCATGTTATCGTTGCTAGTAATAGCAGTGGCTATTTTCTAAATCAACTTAATGTTGTAGCAATTTTCAGAAACCATTTACCCACAAAAATTGCACTTATGCCAGTAAATCCTTTGGACAATTCAATGGCATATATTCTAGACATTTTTAAAAGCCCATATACATGTAAAACCCATTTTTAAGCCGTCTCTTCTCCAAGCTAAACAGCCTTAACCTCTTTAGCCTTTCCTCATAGGGGAGCTGTTCCATCCCCTTTATCATTTTGGTCGCCCTTCTCTGTACCTTCTCCATCGCAACTATATCTTTTTTGAGATGTGGCGACCAGAATTGTACACAGTATTCAAGGTGTGGTCTCACCATGGAGCGATTATAGAGGCAGTATGATATTTTACATTTTATTAACCATTCCCTTCCTAATAATTCCTAACATTCTATTTGCTTTTTTGACTGCTGCAGCACACTGAGCCAACGATTTTAAAGTATTATCCACTATGATGCCTAGATCTTTTTCCTGGGTGGTAGCTCCTACTATGGAACCTAATATTGTGTAAATACAGCAAGGGTTATTTTTCCCTATATGCATCACCTTGCACTTGTCCACGTTAAACGTTTGTTTTCACTCTGTAGCTTGAAAACATATTTATCTCCAAAAAAAGTGGAATTCTTGGCTAAGCATTCTTTGAAACATCATCCAGGAAGTTGCAACACTTCTAGCATCCTTTATTGGACAAGCTTGAATAACAGAATGAGATATGTGCTAACGGCACAAATATTTGATGCTTTGTATTTTATGTATTCTTTTAACAGTTTTGTAATTTTCCATAGTTTTATTAATATTTGTATCATTTTGTGTGTTATAAATAAATGGCTAAACTGATATTCCCTATACGTACCCAGATCAGTCCAGACTCCTGGGTTTTGCCTCCATACCAGCAGATGGAGACAGAGAAAGTTTCACTGACACTGTACATAACCCAGTGTGCCACCTGCAGTCCCTCAGTATTTCTTTGTCTCCAGCAGATGGTAGATGGTGTAAAACCTGCAGTCTGGACAGAGAGAAAAAAAAAAGATTAAAAGATAAAATTTCTGGATCCTTCCAGGGGGTTGTGAGGTCCTGGTGGGCTTATCCTCCTTGGTTTGAGGTGGACGAGGGTTGGTGACCCTTCTGATAGCTCAGTACGGAGGTCTGTGGAATGGACATCTAGTGGTCCAGATCCCTCATTCCCCTTGAGACAGCGGTGGAATCTGCCTGCATTTCTGCACTGCAAGCCCAGTGGAGCAGGGACGTCTCCCTTTTATACAGTTTGTCCTGGGCTGGGTTGCTAAAGCTTGGCAAAAGGAGATTGATATAGCCAGTGGTCTAGCTCTTTTCTGATCTGCCATGTAGTCTGTGCTTCTGGAACCTGAACCTCTGCACCAAAGGAAAGTATTTGTTTTTATGTATCTATATTTGTTTTCAGAGGAAAAAAAAGAGAGAGAACAAGGAACTAGATAGAGGAATCTGTGCAGCAGCGGGGTTCAAGGAGGGGAAGCTACCTTAGCAGCTCGTTGAGCTCAGCGAAGAGGTTTTTCAGCAGCTTCTCTTCCTGTGGAGGAGACCGGGTGTTGGTTTCATGGTGCTGAGGGACTGTTCCCCTGCTTACTGTTGAGGTGTTGGTATTTGTGCAGGGAAGAACAGTGTGTGCTTGTGGCAAAAGTGGCATGGCGTTTAGGGGTCTGTGTCGAGCATGTCCGTACCGGTAGAACAGGCCTTGCAGGTGACGTGGTCTAGCGCTAAGGCTTTCCCCCATCAGTGTGGAAACGGTGACCATTTTCAATTCCCTAGCAACGTCAGCGGGAGAGGCAGAGGAAATCCCCCTCCTCAACTGTCACCGCGGTTCCCTATACCACAGAGGTGCAGAGAGGCACTTGCACTGAGAAGTCTCTGTTTCTGATAGAGGTCTCCTGCTGCTGGCTCTTGGCCCCAGTCTCCATGGATTCTCAGCCAGTCAAGAGGCCTAAGCTGTTGAGAAGCTCTTCAGGCCAATGATTTTCAGTGTTGGATGTTAAACGGATCTGGGCCTAAATGTGCAGGTAGGCTTTGCTTAGCCATATGGTAATCCACGGCAGCAGTTCTTTTCCCATGTGCGTAGGCATGTGCACGCATTCTCGCCGCATGAGGGTTGCATGTGTAGGGACCTGTGTGCATTAGGCTGTGGCTGAGATTAAACAGGTACACCTGCGACCTAGACTGAGTGCATATTTGCGCAGGTACTTGTCCATGTAAGGCCACGACCTAGACTGGAGCACGTATTTATGCGGGTACTTGCGCGTGTACGACCATGGCCTATACTTCTGCGTGTACGACCACGACCTAGTCTTGAGTACATATTTGTGCGCATCCTGGAGGGATATACGTGTACGCATGGGTGGCCGCCTAGTGCCGAAGTTCAGGAGAGCTAGGTGCCGGGGACAAACAGGTCCAAGTGCCTTGCTATCTGTGAGGTTTTCTATCTAATAGCAATTCAGTCCTCGCTCTCTCTCCATTTGTGTTAGCACTGTTTAGAAGCTCAAAGCGATTTGACTACTACAGCTTTTGCCCATGTTGGCACATCCCCTTGGCCTGAGGGGAGTGGAGTGGGAGGCGAGGCAGTGGTCAGTTCTCCTCCTCCCTTTGTTCCCGAGGGCAGAAGCTTCCCCAGGAGAGAGAGAGAGAGGCTGGAGAAAGCAAGTTTGGGCCTATGGGCTCCGGTATAGATCCATTCTCCTTCTCCTAGGTGGAATATTTCCAGGGCCTGCAGATCCTTCTGCAGGGGTGCCCAGCAATGGCGAAGCAACCTACTTTGTAGGGCTCGCATGCTCGGGCTTCTCAGTCACGACAGGCAAATGCCACAGGGAGGCTGTCATTAGTAATGTTCAAGGGGGTGTGGTTCATGAGACATCGGAAGAGGGAGAAATTGCATATGACTTTGGACTCTGCTCAGATTTTATTTTTCTTTTTTCACAGAGATGTCTTGCTGAGTTTGTTGGCTCAGTCTGAACACGCTTACTGTGGTTGGAGGTCAATTTTAAATTAAACGTCCTGTTTCTTTTCCCTCTTTATCCAATTCAAGAGATATTGGATTTAAAGTATTTCCAGATAAAGTATTTCCAGATAAAGTATTTCCAGATAAAGTATTTCCAGATAAAGTATTTCCAGATAAAGTATTTCCAGATAAAGTATTTCCAGATAAAGTATTTCCAGATAAAGTATTTTCCAGATAAAGTATTTCCAGATAAAGTATTTCCAGATAAAGTATTTCCAGATAAAGTATTTCCAGATAAAGTATTTCCAGATAAAGTATTTCCAGATAAAGTATTTCCAGATAAAGTATTTCCAGATAAAGTATTTCCAGATAAAGTATTTCCAGATAAAGTATTTCCAGATAAAGATATTGGATTTAAAGCCTTTCCAGATACCAACTGAACTTACTTTCAATTCAAGCAACTCAACTCCGTCAGAGTAATCAACAACCTTGGACAACTCCTTAATGTATTTTTCTTTTTCTAATTTGGCAGGTTGTATTACCTTGGCTATTTCTTTTTTAGCTCATTGTTAATTTCTCTTTCACCTTCTCTACAATCCAAGTTGCATTATGTCCCTGTTTTATTGTAACTGCTATCTTCCTATTCTATCACATGTTAATGTTAAGTGTTTTAAGTATTTATCCTTTTGTCACACCCTGTTTATTGTAAACCGGCATGATGCGACTCCCATTGCGAATGCCGGTATATAAGAAATGCAAATAAATAAATAAATTAAATAAAGAAGGCAAACTCTGAGGTCCAATTTTGAAGTCCGTCATAGCGGCAGTACACAAGGGAGACTTCTTGGTATCTCTCCCTTGATAGAGTCGTATCTGCACATAGCCATCAAGCCAGAGCACCAGAGATTCTGGAGGTTCATGGTCCTAAGGGAACATTTTTGGTTTTGAGCCCTTCCCTTGAGCTGGCAATGGCTCCATGTACCTTCATCAAGGTGATGGTGGTGAGGGTGGCTGCATTGCAAAAGGAGGGTGTATTGGTGTATCTGGATGACTGGCTTAATTGTGTGAAATCAGATGACCTCCGTCGACAATCAGTACAAAAGGTACTAATGCGCTTGAAGTCTCTAGGATGGTTGGTGAACCTAGCAACGAGTCATATAGTTCTCTTACAAACTCTGGAGTATCTGGGAACTTGGTTCGACACATTGGCAGAGACAGTGTTTCTCACCAAAAGAGATTGCTGAAATTGCAGAGTCAGATTAGGCTTCTTCTAGAGCTTTCAGTACCCATGGTCTGGAACTATTTGCAGGTTCTAAGGCATCGACATTGGAATTAATTCATTGGGTGTTCGCACATATGCGGTTCTGCAGGGGGCTCTTTCACGCTGGAATCTGTTATTGGAAGAGTTTCATCTTCCTCTTCCATTAGAGAGGGAAGCCAGGGACAGTTTTTCGTGGTGGCTTATTCACACCAGTCTCTAGTGTGGTGTGAAACTGGAGATTCTGAATTGGATAATAGTCACCACCGATGCAAGCCTCTCTGGATGGAGGGCAGCGAGGCAAGATCAGTTGGTGCAAAGCCAGTGGTTGAAACAGGAGGCTGCATGGCCAATCAATCGGTTTGCGACAAGAGCGGTGCATTTAGCATTGCTTACCTGTCTGCCAGTGCTACGTGACCATCCAGTATGGGTCCTATTGGACAATGCAGTGATGATAGACTACATCAACCGTCAAGGTGGAATCAAGAATCGGGCAGTGGCTCGAAAGGCCCCGGAGTTGATACTCTGGGAAGAGCAGCACTTGGAGTGGCTGGCTGTGTCTCATTGGCAGAGTGAACAACATTCAGGCAGATTTTATCAGTCAGTTAAAGTTAGACCCCCAGGGAATGGGAGTGTCAGAATCAGTGATGTGTCTCATTCACGGAAGATGAGGGTATCCCGACCAAAAAGAACACCAAGGTGTCGCAGTTTTACAGCCACTGAACAGAACATGGTTCAAAGGAATCTGAGCTCTGGTGCCACCATGGACTCGAGGGATTCTTCTTTGTCTTCCCTCCCATGGCCTCTGGTTGACAGACAAACATCCTGGCAAAGTAATCCTGGTAGCTCCAGAATGGCCACATTGACCATGTTTCCCAGATTTGATCAACATGGCCATAGATAGGCCCCTGAGGTTTGGACAGTGATCGACTGTTTTTCCACCAGGGCCCAATATTTTTGGGTCAGGCGGCTCACTTCTGTCTCATGGCTTTGCTTCTGAGAGAAGACGTCTGAGATGGAGGGGATATTCTGAAGTGGTTATTTCCACCTTATTGCAGGCTAGGCAATCTTCTACATCCTTGATGTATGTGTGAATTTGGAGGATCTTCGAGTCCTGGTCTACTGTTGACAGAGTGCAGCCTCAGTCTGTTCAGGGTATGGTGTCGTATATTTTGGCTTTTCTATAGAAAGGTTCTGGTCAAGGGATTGGTCTTTAACTCTCTGAGAGTCCAGGTAGTGACACTGGGTTGTCTTTGGGGTAAGGTGCAAGTGTATCCTTTTGTCTGCACATCTGGATGTTATATGGTTCCTTCAAGGAGCTAAAAACTTGTGCCCTCAGGTGAGGATCATCTGTCCATCTTGGAATCTGAATTAGTCCTTAGAGGATTGTGTGAGGCTCAGTTTGAACCACTAAAGAGAGCTATGGTTAAAGACTTGACTTTTAAAGTGATTTTCTTGGTGGCTATTTGTTCAGCCAGGAGAATTTCGGAGCTCATGGCACTGTTGTATCGAGATCCCTTCCTACAGATGTTTGATTTGGGGATATTGTTATGGTTAAGTGTGTTTTGGTGGATCCTTGGGTGCTGTGGGAGATGACTGCCCACGGGGAGGAGCCCTGTGAGGAGCCACTGCACTGGGCTAGACTTGTAATGCACAAAACACAGTTCTTTATTAAACAGCTTGAAGAGAGCCACCAGAGGAGGCAGTAGTGAGGCAGTCTGGTAGTTGCAGTCTCAGGGACCTCGGCAGAGGGAGCCCTTCTCTCCTTGATGAAGAAAGGAGGTTTCGCAGCAGGTTTCCCAGCTAGGAGATATTGTGGATGAGAGAGACTGAGAGTTAAGAGTACTCACTAGGTGTTTGCTGTTGGTATTCGATTCCACCAGGTATGTTGAAGGTACAGGCACCGAGGCAGGGAGAGCAGGCCCTCGAGGAGCGAGTACCTGTTCCCTGTAAGGCACCTGAAATAAAGCAGAGGGCCCCCGAGGAGCAAGTACCCAGGATAGCAGTTACCCTGAAGGGCAGGGAGAGAGCTTCCAGCGGCAGAGTAGCATAGACAAGAATGAATTTGAGTCCTTGCTAACTCATTGGGCTAGCAAACTAGTGAAGGTAATATACCTGGATGGCGTGATGTCAGCATGAGGGAACGCCCTCGAGGTTCGCGTCAAGGGTGGTATAAAGACGTGGGGTGCACGCGCACCCTAGTAGGTACCTGGGAGGAGCAATGCCGGGAGGCTGCACCATAGCCGTTCCGGGGACGCTGGAGAGGTCTGCTTGTAGACGCTGCGGTAGCCATCTTTCCTAGGTAAGTGGGAGGAGCCGTGAATATGGTGAGGCAAACGGGGTGAAGCCGTCTAGCACCGACGGACGCAACAGATATCTTTATGCATGGTGCTTTCTTTCCTGCTTGCGGTAGTCTTAGTGTTCCATCTTAGTCAGACAGTATAGCTTCCAGCTTTTATGGATTTGGATTCCTCTACGCCTCACTTGGGGGAGCGTAGGCTCATAGATTGGAGACATGCATTTTTTAGGTATCTAAAGGTCACTTATGACTTCTGTAGATAATATTGCCTCTTTGTAGATCAGATCACCTCTTTGTATTGTGGAATGGCCCAAAGAAGGAAGTAAGTCATCTAAGGCTACAATAGTGCAGTGACTGAAGGAAACTATCGATTTAACTGACTCTGCCAGAGGGTATCGTGACACGTTCTCAGGAGTCTTTTTGGGCTAAGTCACAACAGGTGTGTCTGCATGAAATTTGCTGAGCAGCTACTGGGAAGGCGTTGCACACTTTTGCTAGGCATTATCACTTGGCTATGGGAGATACAGCTTCCATGTGCTTTAGTTAGTGTTCTACAAGCGGAACTCTCCAGGTCCCACCCAAGTTAAGGGGAGCTTAGGCACATCCTATGAGTCCGGTACTAGAAGGAAAGGAAAATTGGTTCTTACCTGTTAATTTTCGTTTCTGTAGTACTACAGATCAGTCCAGAGACCCACCCATTTACTGGTAGGAGTGGGGGGAAGAGTCTGCTGCTTGTAATGTTGCTTTGTATAAAGTGCGAGATGTTGGAGGTTTTTCAATGCTAATCGCTTATGCTAAATTTGGGAAACAAGTTTTCCATTGTCCTTTGGGCAAATTCACCTTCTTCCAGCTCGATGGAGGGAAGCAAGTTTGCTTAGATATGTAAGGTTGTTGCTGTCATCTTGGCTTGGGTACAGGTCAGTACTGAGGGACTGCAGGTGGCATACTGGGTTATGCACAGTGTCAGTTAAACTTTCTCTGTCTCCATCTGCTGGCAGGGAGGTAAATCCCAGGAGTCTGGACTGATCTGTTGTATTACAGGAATAGAAAATTAAGAGGTAAGAACCAATTTTCCTATATTGCATAGTGGGGATATTTTATCCCTTGAACGTATAGTTTTGGGGCTATTGTGAGGAATTTTTGCAACAGTCAAGTGCTTTTTAGAAAGTGATAATTTATCATTTAGCTGAAGTCTGGTTAATGGAGTTCGCTCAGAGAAAAGGGGGGTTACCAGTGCCACAGGGATTATCCTGGGTCTGGTTTTGTTCAACATTTACATAAGCAATATTGCAGAGAGATTTGTCTTTTTGCTGATTACCCTAAAATCTACAACAGAGTGGACATCCTAAAAGGAATAGAAAACCTCAGGAGTGATTTAAGAAAGCTAGAGGAATCATCTAGCGTTCAGCAGTTAAAGTTTAATGTTAAAAAAAAAATTGATGATCATGCATTTGGGTAGCAGAAACCCAAAGGAGTAAAAGACAGCAAAAGTTAGGAAAATGCTAGGATGCATAAAGAATAACCAGCAGATATAGAGGTGATAATGCTTCTGTATAAAACTCCTGTCAGACCGTATTTGGAGTATTGTATCTAATTCTGAAGAACGTGCCTGCAAAAGGATATAGACCGTATGGAGATGGTCCATAAGTAGACCAGAGGCAGTCCATTTTGAAGGTAAGCTCGAGAATGAGGGGTCATGGAATGAGGTGAGAGGGGGAAGACTTAAGAGTAATCTGAAGAAATATTTTTTTCATGGAAAGAGTTGGTGGATCTGTGGATCAGATTCTCCGTGGAGGTGGTGGAGACCCCCAAAAAGTGTCAGCTTTTTAAAAAGCTTGGGACAAACATAGGAGAAAAGAATGGAAATATCAAGGAGAAAGTATGGTCAGTAGTAAGTAGGATGAGAGATGGGAATGGGCAGACTGAATTCTGCTGATGTGTTCTGTGTTTCTACAGGTATTGAAATACTCGTGTTTGTGAGGGTCTGACCCAGTGACACAAGCTTCCATTTAGTCATTTCCATCTGTAGCAGGGATGTTTATAAAGGTTAAGGTGATGTAGTTCTGTGGATTTGCTGGCATTGGATCCATGCAACATTTTAACAATTGTGCTTTCTCCAAAAAAAACCCAAAACATTCTGGAGGTAATTTTTTAAAGGGGTTATGTGAGTAAATGTAACATACTATCATAGCACTTTTCAAAAGCCATTTACCTGTGTTAAGTGCAGTTACGCAGGTTGACATTTTCAATGGCATATATTGTAGCTATTTTCAAAAGTTAACTTACAAATGTAAAGTGCATTTGCATGTGTAAAACCTAGTTTTAAGCAAGCAAATTCTTTCAGAAATTACCCCATGGAGTCATTTTAGGGAGTTTATGTGCTTATATAACTGTTAGTTGAATTAAAACATTTAAAGTTAAAATGGATCTTGGATGTGATGCTCATAGTACTGCTGCCCTGTTCTATTTCCTAATTCTCTAAGAGTCCATGCCATCTGAAGACAGAAGTGTCTCTGTCTGCTAACCTCCTTTTATTTTTGTCTGACTCCAGGACTCCGGCCTGTACCTAAAGGAGCTGATAGAGCCAGTGCTGACATGCTTTAATGATGCTGATAGTCGTCTGCGATACTATGCCTGCGAGGCCCTTTATAATATTGTCAAGGTGGCCAGGGGTGCAGTCCTGCCTCACTTCAACGTGCTCTTTGATGGATTAAGTAAGGTAACCAGGCCTGTGTTTTGTTTTTTGTTTTTTTTGTTAATAGAAAAAGTAGGGACCTTGATTTTCGGTTTTTATTTTATTTTTATTTAATTGTTAACAGCTACAAAAAAAATCATTGGAAAAATGACCTTTAAACTGCTTTTTCTCATATGAACATATGCCATATTGGGTTAGACCAAGGGTTCATCAAGCCCAGTATCTTGTTTCCAACAGTGGCCAATCCAAGACACAAGTACCTGGCAATTACCCAAACAATAAATAGATCTCAAGCTACTATTGCTTAATAATTAATAGCAATTTATGGATTTTTCCTCTAGGAACTTATCCAAACCTTTTTTATACCCATTTACACTGAATGCCGTAACCACATCCTCTGGCATTGAATTCCAGAGCTTAACTATGTGCTGAGTGAAAGAATTTGCTTTGATTTGTTTTAAATGAGCTACTTGCTAACTTCTTGGAGTGCCTCCTAATCCTTCTGTTATCTGAGAGAGTAAATCTACTGATTATTTTTTCAGATAGGAGGCAATCTAATTAGTGGAGCACAGCTTCACTTTAGTGGCCTATGGTTTAGGGAAGAATGTTGATATGATATGATTGACGGACAGTTGTAAGTGAAATTCCAACACCAACTAGGAACTTGAGATGAGCACAGTGTGCTACCCTATTGTTATGAAGCTTAATGTAAAGTGGATAAGTTCCTAACGCTTGGAAACCACTAAAAAACTGCCTTCAGGTTAGGTACCTGAACTCATGAGAGTGGAATGTCTTATGGGGTCTTTCATCAGCTTGAGTAGAACTACGTTGATAATATATGAAGCTACAATTAAACTTTAATTGTAATCCACTTAGCATGACTTGTCACTATAGGTGGAATAAAATATTTTTTAAATAAAATAAGCTATAGGAACCTAACAACTAAAGAAAAAAATCAGGTGCCCTTCTGTAAAGTGGTGTTAAGCAGTAATTGAACTGAAGTAAACCATAAGTTTGTTTTGAGGCTAAACTCTGAGAAATGTAGAAAATATTCAAGATGTTTTTGTATGGTAGTGGTGAATTTCTTCCACTTAAAACCCAAAGACTACCTAGTGAATTTCTTTCTAGAAGCCAGAAGGATTGGCAAAATGGAGAAATTGAATCATGTCCTCTTTAGCATCCAGGCTGAGGGCCAGAGATTGGATGTCAGAATGGAGCAGTGATCCCTGATTCTGTGTGATCAGAGCTGGGGAAGATCCTAATCTAATTGGTTCTTTTATGAAATTTTCCTGAAGGAGAAGGACCTACTCCTTGTCTGGGCCAAGAGGGACCTATGAGAATTATAGTTCCTTCATCCTTTCCCAGTTTTACCAAGGGTTTTGCTACTGAGGGTACACACATAGATGGATCTGACCCCAACGAAGGGAGAAGACGACTGCTAGCCTACCATATGTTCTCAAGAAGAAGACTGGTTCCTTCCTGTTCAGGATGGTCATAAACAGGTTTACTTCAGATAGGCCTCACTCAAGGAAATGCCTGTCTTCTATAACTTGGTTCAGGGACCACATGTAGAGGCCATCACGAGATGACTGAATATGCCTTCTCGAATGCTGTCTTTTCCTGCCAGGTATTTGGCTCTTGGTACAGGAGAGGTGGACCAGTTCCACACCCTGATTTGTTTCCTGGCACAGAAGGCCAGGAAAGGAACACCCTTTTTTCCCCTGCTTTTTTAGGTATGATATAACTACCTCCTTGTCTGTCAATTCATTTTGTTGTATGTTACTAACCCAGAGGAACTAGGCTCAATTTAAAGCCAACCATATATTTTATATATATTTATTTCCAAACAGCGTCTCATACAATTTAACAGAAAGTGCTAAGTGCAATACATGATATCCCCGTTAAAAATCCTCCACACCATACTCACATACACACCATGCATACCATCATATCCCACCACATACTAAAAAACCCAACTGGTACATAAACAATACTAATACCCCCCCACTATATACCCCCAATGTTACAATACATCCTTTTTTTCAAATAAACATTCACTGTTGTTACCAATACCAAGTATCTGTTATTAATTAACATGTGTTACATTGTATTGTTTTTAAAACACAAAAAACTCTTAACTATCATATCAGATACAAAGTATCTACCATGTTAACACAATCATTGATTCAATTTATACAATGTAATATCTGATGTTATAATGCCCGACGGGACACCCGTTTCACCCCTTCCTTGGGGCTTCTTCAGGGATGAATTTCTGTATTATACACATACACCCTCTATCATCGTCTTCCTGATATGTATTGGTCAATATCCATGCTTTCATGTAGTGATATTGAACTCCAATTCATTGGGAGGATATCAATTGCACACAGCCATCAATTCTCCAGCTGACAAAAGAATATATATCATAAAGTTAAAAAAGAATGTCTGTTTTATGACAGGGATAACCACCCTGTGCACCATCACCTTAAACACACCGTAGCAACCAATTATATTCAAACCGGCGAAACTGTTGCCCGCTGATTGCCAAAGGCACTCATAATTACAAATGCAGGGCATGCGTTGTCATTGCATCATTGCCGATCTCACGAAGCAAAGACCCGAACTGTTTCAATATCTGTATAAAATCAGATCAATAATTCCTTTAATGATTCATATTCCCATATATCTCATCATTAGTAATATCAAAATAAAGGAACCTTACACACGTTCGACTCTTAGAACCAAACTTGTTAAAATTGTCTATTAACGCGCCCTGACTCTTTTAACAAACCCAGTAACACCATTGTATACTAACATTATCTATGCTTCTACTTCAACCTCGCCATTCAACCTCCCCAATACAACCTCATATACTAACATTATCTATACTCTAATTTAACCTCGCCATTCAACCTCACCAATTCGACCTATAGTACAGCCATTATCTATACTCCAAGTCAACCTCGGCCCCGTATACCAACGCTGTCTGTACTTCAATTCAACCTCACCACAATAGATAACATGAAAACTTCACAAACTTACCTTAACAGAACTGTTAGACACGACGATTGGCATTAAGTTCTGTTAAGGTAAGTTTGTGAAGTTTTCATGTTATCTATTGTGGTGAGGTTGAATTGAAGTACAGACAGCGTTGGTATACGGGGCCGAGGTTGACTTGGAGTATAGATAATGGCTGTACTATAGGTTGAATGGCGAGGTTGAAGTAGAAGCATAGATAATGTTAGTATACAATGGTGTTACTGGGTTTGTTAAAAGAGTCAGGGCGCGTTAATAGACAATTTTAACAAGTTTGGTTCTAAGAGTCGAACGTGTGTAAGGTTCCTTTATTTTGATATTACTAATGATGAGATATATGGGAATATGAATCATTAAAGGAATTATTGATCTGATTTTATACAGATATTGAAACAGTTCGGGTCTTTGCTTCGTGAGATCGGCAATGATGCAATGACAACGCATGCCCTGCATTTGTAATTATGAGTGCCTTTGGCAATCAGCGGGCAACAGTTTCGCCGGTTTGAATATAATTGGTTGCTACGGTGTGTTTAAGGTGATGGTGCACAGGGTGGTTATCCCTGTCATAAAACAGACATTCTTTTTTAACTTTATGATATATATTCTTTTGTCAGCTGGAGAATTGATGGCTGTGTGCAATTGATATCCTCCCAATGAATTGGAGTTCAATATCACTACATGAAAGCATGGATATTGACCAATACATATCAGGAAGACGATGATAGAGGGTGTATGTGTATAATACAGAAATTCATCCCTGAAGAAGCCCCAAGGAAGGGGTGAAACGGGTGTCCCGTCGGGCATTATAACATCAGATATTACATTGTATAAATTGAATCAATGATTGTGTTAACATGGTAGATACTTTGTATCTGATATGATAGTTAAGAGTTTTTTGTGTTTTAAAAACAATACAATGTAACACATGTTAATTAATAACAGATACTTGGTATTGGTAACAACAGTGAATGTTTATTTGAAAAAAAGGATGTATTGTAACATTGGGGGTATATAGTGGGGGGGTATTAGTATTGTTTATGTACCAGTTGGGTTTTTTAGTATGTGGTGGGATATGATGGTATGCATGGTGTGTATGTGAGTATGGTGTGGAGGATTTTTAACGGGGATATCATGTATTGCACTTAGCACTTTCTGTTAAATTGTATGAGACGCTGTTTGGAAATAAATATATATAAAATATATGGTTGGCTTTAAATTGAGCCTAGTTCCTCTGGGTTAGTAACATATAATGAGATTAACAGAGGATGCACTTTAGCATATAACCAATTCATTTTGTTGGCCATTTGATTTCTGAAAGTCTTTAGATGTTCAGTACTGTACTTAGCTCTAGAAGGCTGATATGTAGCAACTCTTCCTAGAGAATCCCAGGGCTCTGGGAGTGCATCTCTTCTGTATGGGCTCCCTAGCCCAGGTCTGATGTATCCATAAGCACAATTTCTTGTGGAGAAATTTGGAAGGGAAGTCCCTTGGTGAAATTAGAAAGGAAGAGCAACCAGAACAAGGAGTCTGTGAACATTTTCTTAACCTAGTATCTCAAGATGGCTTGGGTCTGAGACTTTAAGGTTCATTGGGGTTGTCTTATGTGGATACTTACCATGGGAGTAGCCTGGATAGTTGCAGCTATAAGTCTGATGTCTGCTGATTCTGAATTATATCCCTCTTAGCCAAAATGTCATTGATTCTGTATTTGGCAAATAAGTTAGTGATGAACCCTAGTGACTGCAACACCTGAATCATGATCTGCAAATATTTGTGTGTCCCATCTAAGATGCTGCCTTGATCAATCAGTTGACAAGACAGGTTAAACATACACCCTTACTACAGAGGTAGGCTGCAATACAAGACATTTGATGAAGACCTAGAGAACTGATGCTAAGCCAAAAGGGAGAATGGTATTGTATGTGATGCATCATTCCGAGGAGTGAAATGCACCAGGGACCAAGGCCTGACCAAAACTTGCTCAGGGTTGAAGAGGAGAGGGTTATCAGTGCATTGCCTTAGACTGATGGGGTGAATTCCTCTCTCTTTCTTTCTCTCAATGTGGTAGACACCAAAGTTGGTATAGCATGCTGACTCAACATCAACACTGACATACTCGGTGTGTTGGGAGTTGTTACTTGGGGCAGATCACTTGATGCATTAGATGCAGACTTTGGAGACCATCTGGTTGATCCTTGACCTGATCATTGCTAGTTAGAGAACTGGGGTGAGCCTCAAAAGGTTTGGATAATATGAAGGTTATTCAGAGCTGTCCCTTCAAACCCTGATGTTGGCCCTTGGGAGACTGGCATAACCTGGCCTTCGATTGAGAGCAAAGCCTTCTGGCTTCTTCAGAGTGCATGGAACCTCCCTTGCGCTGATGAACTGAGTTGATACATTGGCTCAGTGCTTACTTATTTCGACTCTTAAATAGAGTTCCTCAAGTGGAGACTCAAATGAGGAGATAGACTTATCTTAGGTCTAGCCTCTGAGCAAGGCACTGATGAAGCCAAGAACCCCTTTGGTGAGGCCTGGCCAGCAGCTTCCTGGACCTTCTGTCAGGATTTTGAGGCCAGCTTCGTGCTTGATTTACTCATTCAGCATGGAGCTTGTCCTGTCAGGTTCAGACCATTCTGGATGGTATGGCCTTTTCTCTAGAACTTGTAGCACTCAATGTGATGATATATCAGATCTCTGAGTTCCCTTTTAGCTAGAGTCAGATTAAAGAGTGGGCTAACCAGGCAGTTGCCCGGGGCACTTGCTGCTAGGGTGCTGAAATCTCACCTTCTATTGTTCTATCTCATGCTGGTGTATTGGCCTATTGGGTCTTCAGGCATTCCCCGATAGCCTGGCCTGGAGTCAGCTATCAATGGATCCCATTCCATTGGCAAAAAGAGAGGCAAAGCCCAGAGGAACCATCAGTGGATCCCATCCCACCGGCGGCAAGGAAGAGAGACCCGGCCTGGAGGAGCCATTGGCGGATTCTATCCTGCTGGTGGTTAAAATGAAAGAGAGAGGCCTGACCCAGTGCCTTAAGACAAGAGGAAGAGGCCCAGCCTGTGAAAGAAGGAGCCTGCGTATAAGAAGTAGCATGTGTGTGGGTGTAGAAGAGAGAGCATGTGGGTGTGTATGTGAGAGAAGCCTTTGTAATGGAAGGAGCGTATGTATGTGTGTGTGTGAGAGAGAGAGGAAGCTTGCCTGAGGGGAAGGAGTAGGTGCATGTATGTGTGAGAGGGAACCTGTTTGAGGTAAGGAGTTTGTGCGAGAGAGACAGAGTGAGTCTGTGTGGGAGATTGGGGGGGTGTGTGTGAGAGAGAGAAAAGGAACCTATGTGAGGGAAGGAGCATATGTGTGAGAAAGAGATAGGGAATGTGTATGGGTGAGAGGGAGAGAAAGGGGTGCATGCATGTTAGATAGTGTGTGCTTATGAGAGACTAAATATAGAAAGTTTGTGCATCCCCCCACTAATCTACAACAATCTCAGGGTGACTGGAAATCCATAAATTACCAGGTATGGAGAGCAGAGGATTAGTTTTAATTATTTGGTGTTATTTGATGTCTCTGTTCTGAAATATGTTATTGGTGTTTGGGAAACATTTTAAAAAAATGTTATAAGATTTTAATTATTAGATTTTCTATTTATCAGCTATCCTGAAATATTTATACTTTTTATTAGCATGGTTTTTATTATGTATTATATTTCTTGAGTTTCTTTGTTTGTTTTATGAGGAATGGTCAGGGCTGCAACATGGGAGGAGAAAATTTCGGAGGGAGAAAGGAAGGGAAGGAGGATAGCCTGGGAAAGATGAGGGAAGACTGAGCAATGGTAAGAACTAGGAGTGGGGGAAGGAAAATGGGTAGACAGATGGGAGGAGAGACTAAAGCAGAAAGGGATGAGAGATGAGCGGGGAGGAATGGAAGACTATAGGTGTAAACAATAGAGGGGAGACAGAGTGAAGGTTTGGAGAGACTACCAGAGAGAGGGAAAAAGAGAATAGACTATGGAGTGGAAAGGGAGAAGAAGCATCTTAGAAGGTGGGGGGGGGGGGGGGGGGGGGGGGGGGAAGAGGCTGAAGTGAGACGGTAGGGTAAACAGAGGAGAGAGTGTGGGGCAAATTGGAAGTAAAAATAAAATTGAAGAAAACAGAATGAAAAATGGAAAAAAAAACATAAATGCATGCACAAGAATAGGAAAAATATTTATTTTTTAAAGAACAATTTAAAAAGATTGAATATTTTTCATTATAATAGTGTCTATTTAAATGCTCTTGCTAGATATACCTCACTTTTTTATTTTTATATTTGCTTTACAGCATTGGTGAGGGTTTAGCTTCTTGTTATTTAGGGTGTTAAAATATATTTAATAGAGTTCTGAACATTTCCAAATTTATATTTTATTTTTGGCTCAGCAATTTGCTTACCAGTTGCAAACCTATTTCTGCAGCATACAGAGTCTAGCTTGTTGCATTTTCCAGTTCAATTTTTATCTGAATGTTTCAGTTTATACTTCATAGTCTCTTCTGCATGTGAAGGTGAAATAAGTCTGGCATGTACCAAAACTGGGAGATACACGAATATGCTGGGCTGGCACATGCCGAGCGGATTTTAAAAGGCGTGGGCATGGACTGTACAAGACATGAATGTTCCTGGATTTCAAGTTCAAATTTGCTTTTAAATGATTTCATGTACAGATGCACGCTGGGATCCCCTACTGCGTAACTTTACTTCTGCTATAGAGGATGTGTAAGCAAAAAAATAAAGAAAAATAGATTGGCGGGGTTTTTAAAGGTAGGGGCTAACGGGAAACGAGAGTCTATTAAACTTTGGGGGTTTGGAAGTCCTTTTCCTTACCTGGGCGAACTGGGAAAACTGGAAATGGCGTTGCTGTACGTGTCTACTAAAATCCTCCCACTTAAGCAGTAGAAGTAGCATTTGTGCGCATAAGCGCACACCCACTTAAAATTGTGCGCACATGTATGTTATAAAATGGCTGCGTCCCTGGATGCGGGCCGACAAACACAGGCCCATGTGCACCTGCATGCCTGTTTTAAAAGTTACCGTTTTGGTGAGGGTCTGTCTGTGTATGTGTGATCTAGGTGAGGGATTCTGGTAGCCTGCAGCTTCTGTGTAAGGATCTATTGCAGCCTGGCTTGTTCTGTTCTCCTAATAGGAGGTGTATTGGTGTTTTAGGGCCTGGTATAATAATTTGTTTTGTATTTTCATAAGTAGGTTGTTAACTGTTTTGACTGCTGGCAGTTATTGCTGTTTTGGTATGAGAGGTTTACTATATTGTAAGTATACTTTGAACAAGACTATGTAAGTAGCTGCTATCCTTTGAGTGTGAGGGACAAGTACTATCCTGTTCAGAGTAACAGAAAAACTGTGGCATGTGAAATATAATCTGTTATGATGTGTGGCTCACGGGAGGGCCCCACAAGCCATCTTATTCCCAACACTGCTTCAAGTCGCATGTGGCAAGAACACCGCTCCTGTCTGCCAGGGCTACACCGTGCGGCTCGCACACAGATGCGGTGTCTGGGCCCTGCCACGTTCCTGCTCCTTCCAGGACTCTCTAGGCGTGCATGTGTGACATGCACCTATACTTAAAGGTGTACTTGAGATATCTGAACCAGACGCCTTCCTATGACGTTACCCGCTCCTGTTACTTACGGCAGCCTTGGACAATCAGCCGCACTTTAGCAGCGGGTCTCCTGCATTGCAGAGGGTGTTGCTCTTGTTCCTGGTTCTTGATGATTTTGGTGGTGGTCCTGCATTTCTGGTTGCTCGTTCAACCATACCATGTTCTGTTATCCTTGTCCAGCGGTGTCTTCTCCTGTTTGTCTCGTCCAGTGTTCTCTATGTGTCTCCATCTTTCAGTGGCCTGACTCTCCAAATCTTGAAGTCTTGTTTAGACCTGACCATGATATCCTGCCGCCTGGAGCTGACCACGTTTGTGCGCAGCCTGCCCCGACCTTGGTCTGTCTCTGACTCTTTCAATCAGCTGCCTGTCCTGACCCCGGCATGCCCTCAGATTTCTGTTTACCCGACTGCCCTAGGGGTCCAACTAAGCCCTGCCGGCCGCCAGAACCCAAGGGCTCAACCTGAGGGGGAGGTGGCTAGTGTAGGTGAAGCTCCAGTCTGTCCCACTACAGGGTGCGTTTGCCAGCTGTTGGCGTAGGCCTCATAGGTTCGCCTACGAAGCTGCGTCAATTATGCCACAGCAACAAGGGCTCTCACGCCACCCTTCACAGTATCTTACACTCAGGGGCGGATTTTAAAAGCCCTGCGTGCGTGCGCCGGCGCACCTAAAGCCCCGGGACGCGCATAAGTCCCGGGGCTTTCTAAAAGGGGCGTGTCGGGGGCGTGGCCGGAGCGACGCGGCGTTTTCGGGGCGGCATTTCGGGGGGCGGTGATGCGGGCGTGGTTTCGGCCCGGGGGTGTTCCGGGGGCGTGGCCGCAGCCTCCGGACCAGCCCCCGGGACCGGAGCATGGAGTGGGGCTGCCGGCCGGCAGGCGTAACTTTGCCAACAAAGGTAGGGGGGGGTTTAGATAGGGCTGGGGGGGGGTGGGTTAGGTAGGGGAAGGTGGGGGGAGGGCGAAGGAAAGTTCCCTCCGAGGCCGCTCCGAAATCGGGAACAGACAGTGAAAAAGTCAAGTTTGTCCTACAATTCCGCATGGTGCTACAATCAATCATACTCCCGAAACTGGACTACTGCAATTCTCTCCTTCTGGGCCTTCCCGCTTGCACCACCAAACCACTTCAGATGGTCCTGAACGCCACGGCCAGAATACTCACAAAAGCCAAAAAAAGGGATCATATCACCCCAATCCTCCAGCATCTCCATTGGCTCCCGATTAAATACAGGATTCACTTTAAAACTATTATGATGATACACAAGGCCCTACACAACATCTCTCCTCTCAACCTAACTTTTCCACTGCAGCTACACACCTCCAAGAAACCGACTAGAAGTGCATACAAGAACATGCTCATCTCCCAGCCGGCAAAAACCTCCCTGAGAAAACGTGCACTATCGACAGCGGGCCCTACACTCTGGAACTCGATACCCCCAGACCTGCGACTTGAACCTTGCCATAGTACTTTCAAAAAGAAACTTAAGACTTGGTTCTTCACACAAGCATTCCCGGAGAGCTAAGAACAGGACGAATGACATTATCAGCATAGTGGTTGTCCCCCAGCCTTTCTGTACATAAGCTCCTTAAGATTTTGTCATTATTAGGTATATAATCATGAATGTACACTTTAAGTTCCACTTCATGCCGCTGTAAATTGTTAAATGTTTTTGTTAATTGTTAACTGTTAATTGTTAAATGTTTCAATGTAAATCGCCATTGAGGCGACAGTTTCTTCCTTGTAAACCGGTGTGATATGTATACTTTACAGGAACATCGGTATATAAAAAAAATAATAAATAAATAAATTTCTAGCCAGGCTGAGGGTGTGGCGAGATGGTTACATGCATGCATTTGACTCACTACCCGAGGCAAAAATATTTGTGGATAGCCTGATCGCCGGGAATACTTCTTAAGAAGATGGCAGAATTTTGCAAAGGAGCAGATCGATTACTAGGGCTGCAGTTCATAATTTTCGGTAAAACTCTGTTCTGGCACCTACCTAGCCAAGAGGAAAGGCAAGGTGGAGTTGAAATACCAAGTTGTTCTCTTGCAGTGGTAAGCAGTCCTGGAGATTTGAAGCATTAACGATTGCAAGTCTGCTCAAGCAGATTGAATTGCTAAGCTTGGATCAGTATAAGTAAAATCTGGTAATGGGAGGATTTTGTGTGTAAAAAAAACCCCCAAAACAAAACACCAATAATAACGTTCATGGAATTTAACAGTTTCCTCTGGTTTATATTTACATGCAGGATTAGAAGTTAGCATGGAAACCATTGTTATGAGGGAGTTCTGGAAAAGTCTGCGATGAAGCCCCTGGAAAGTGGTGCTGTAGAAGTGCCACTGCCACCGCGCTGTGGCTTCCCTTGATGATCTTGGCGTATTGCTCCTAAGTTTGGGGGAGGGGCCACTTTTAACTATTAATGGTTATTTTTCTGACTAATATTTTCCATGAATGCTTTGCTTATGTTGACTTATTTGGCAACTTACATTTAATGCCTTATAAGGGGTACTATTTTAGGCTAATTCGGGGGATGACACCTGAACATTCACAATACTGATTCTTGCTCTCTGGAAAGAGAGTTTACCTTTTTGTAATGGTTGAAGTTAGGGGAGGGGGAGGGAAAGGGGACATGTGATTCTAATTATAAATGAGGCAAATGGTAATAAGCAATGTTTCCAGATAGGCCTTGGCATACAAGATAATAAGTGGCATCATGTTCTTTTAATAACAAAGGGCGGAGGACTGATTTTATCGAGCTCTTGCGTATATTTCAATGTGGGAGGGTATGGGGTCCCTTATAGAAGTGGTGCAGATATTCTTGATTATTATACAATTCTTAATGGAGGGAGGTCAGGCAAATTAATCAGGAAGTGCAGTGGGTCCCAAAGTGACATATGTAGCAGGTCTGGGTTCATCTATAAGGAGAGAAAAAGTATTATCCCATATTCATAGGTCCAAAGGAGAAATTGAATTTCTACAGGAAACTCATATGACTGGTAAGGAGCACAACAAATTAAGGAATAAAAGGGGCTTTAAGCAGTTATTAATTTTCCTCAGGCTATCCCAGGTGCAATGGCACAGCAATTTTAATTCACAAGAGGGTTTCTTTTGCTTTGGCGAAACAATGGGTAGATGATGATGGTTGAATTATATTGGTTAAAGATATTTTATTTGGCAGAGCTGTAATTCTGGTTTCCATTTATGCACCAAACAGGTACAGCCAGAGTTTCTTCACTAAATTGGCATAATTTTATAAGCATTTTTTCTCCTCAGTTGGTGACTTTGCTTAGCAGATTATATAACTCATTGCTAATGGAAGGTGATTTACCCCCATCAATGAAGTTAGCAAGCACTACTGTTATTCTAAAACCAGGGAGGAATAATACAGTTTGTGACTCATATAGACCTATTTCCTTACTTAACATTTATAAAGGGAAGGAACACATCAGATGATATTCTGAAGGTCTTGAATCTTCTCTGGGCAGCAAAGGAAACTAGATGAGGCTTTACTCCTCTCTGTTGATGCCGAAAAGGCATTTGGTAGACTCCATTGTCAATTTATGTATAAAATTATAGAAAAATATGAGTTAGAGGCACAGTTCATTACTTGCATACGGAAGCTGTATGATAAGCCATAGGCTACTGTTAAAGTTTAATGGGGGGCTATTGAAGGAATTCCCTTTGGAGAGGGGGAAGAGGCAGGGATTTCCTCTCTCTCCGCTTCTCTTTGCCCTTGTTATGGAACCATTAGCAGAAAAGATCAGAAGAAATGTGTATATTGCAGGGATTAGGGTAGGTGGTTAGATTATAAGGTTTCGCTGTTTGCGGATGATGTCATGTTCACCTTATCCAACCTTTTCACTTCCTTACCGGTTTTTGGTGCAGTAGCTCATATTGTTCAGTAAAGCCTCGGGAGTTAAGGTGAACGTGATTAAGTCCGAAATTCTCAATTTGTCCATTCCCAAAGAGCTAGAAAATCATCTACGTGATAGTTTCCTTTGAAATGGGCTTCGGAATATGTCAAATATTTAGGAGCGAAAAGAGTTCGTGATCACTTTTATTTGGCTAATCTGAATTATTCTTGTCTTAAAGAATTAATGCAAGACCTTAAGTGGGGTAAAAGTTAATATTTCTTGTTTGGGAAGAATTGCCGTATTAAAAATGAAAACGCCCTAGTGAGGCTTTATCTCTTTCAGATGTTCCCTAAGGAGATCTCAAAGATTTAGAATAGATTTCTTAATTTTGTATGGCAGCAGAAACCACCTAGGATAGCTAGAGACATTTTGTATTTACCTCTTAGGGGTGTGGAGGGTTGGGAGTCCTGCCTGTTGCATTATATTATCAGGTAGCTCAAATTTGTGCAATATTGGAATGGCACAGAAATTTGGGGAAGGAACAATGGGTGGATATTAAAGCTCATTTAATGGGAGGACAGCAATTGGAGTTTTACCTTGGTTGCATAAGAGACAATTATGAAACTTAAATATACATAATCCATTCATTAGCTGGACATTGGAGATCTGGAGTTCTCTTAAAGAGAAACTCATTTCTTGGGGCTTGTATTCTCCATTAATGCCTATAAGGTATTATGCAGATTTCCCAGTTGGAATGAAAGGTGCAAGATTTCTTTTATGGGAAAATAAGGGTCTCACTCACATGGGACAGCTTTTGGGACCACAGGGTTGGACAATTTTTACAGATTTAAGGAATAAATAAAATTTAGAAGCGGTTGATTATTTTGCTTATTTACAATTACGGTCATATATGCATCGGGCCCTGGGTTCAATATGGATGGGTGAGGGGCCATCTATATTTGAAAATTACTGTCTTAAGAGGTTACCACTCAAGGGATTGATCACACGTTCATAAGAGATTGAGTTACCCGCCTGATGGTCTGCTCAAACATGAAACAAATTGGGAAAGGGATTTAGGAATTGCAGTTGAAGGAGAGGACAGCTAATAGGTGGCGAGTTTGGGAAAACGTCTGTTGCAGTTTCTTTAGGTGAAAATTCCTATAAAATCTATTTGTTGGTACTATACCCCTGTTAGATTAATGAGTCAGATTTTTGTTGGCAGGAGGGTGGATTCTGAGGGTCTATGGGCCATATTATGATGATCTGGTCCTGGTATTGTCCCCTTTTGAGAAATGATTCAGAAGCTGATTAAAGAAGTTGCTTAATTTACTTTGGACGGTGACTGTTTGATTTTATTTTTGTCTGCTCCGGCGGATGGGATGACAAAACATACGGACTACTTGATATTCCAAATCCTCCTAGTGGCACAATATGAATAGCCGACCACTGGAAAAAGAAGACTCCTCCTAGCAAATTTTCAGTTTACAAATATCTTCTACACATTTTTCAAATGGAAAAGCTGTCAGTGTTTAAACATAAAACTGTTGGGAAGTTTGAAAGAATTTGGAACGTTTTTCAAGTTTGGGATAAAGACGAGTGCAGCTTTCCTGGACTGTTGGAACTCATTAGAGGGGGTGGAGTGGGTAGGGTTAGGGATTCAGTAAAGTGTTTTACAAGGGTTTATGGCATGTATTGTTTGTATTCTATGGGATTGGAAAACTGCATTTCTTTTAATAAATATTTAATTACCGGTATATTTAAAAAAAACAAACTTTTTTGTTTTATGCATGTAAATGGCCTTTTGAAAATTTGCCTGGGGGTTGTGCACATAAAAGTTTATGTAGAAGCTTTTTCGCATCTTTGCATGCACTTTGAAGAGGTGTTCTGGGGTCGGAGTTGAGGCAGGGAACCCACTTTTTTTTTTTTTTTTTAAATTTCAAAAGAACGCATGCAAGTTTACCTGCAAGCATTTACACCTGCTTCTGAGAATTATGTTGGGCACCTTTTCCTTGCAAATTCAGGAATTTTCAAAGCAGACTCAAGCGCACCAGTCTGTTTTTGAAAATTCGGGCTAAAGTCTGCGGGGACTTCATACCTCTGTAGGCTGCTGAAGATTATCCTCCCTATATATGTGCTCATACATTTTTCACTAATCGTTTTTTTATTTGCTTTAAACTTTCAACAGCTTGCTGCTGACCCAGACCCAAATGTGAAAAGTGGTTCTGAACTGCTGGATCGCCTTTTAAAGGTAATTTCTACAAAGTTATGGCGTACTTCTGAGTGAAGGATGTTCCAGCTGATTGAGAATTTAAATTTGCTCTGCTCTCTCTCATTTGACTCTAATTTGGCCGTCAAACACTGCCCTGTGTAACATGCAATCACTTCTGCCAGCAGTACAGTTTAATTTCTTATAATTGTATTATATTTCTTTGCAGTTCTGGCCCCCCCCTTAATGTATTTGCCAAGTGCTTCCTCAGGGCTGTTATACTTTCTCATCCGATACTATTGTACACTTCTACAGTGCTTTTATTTCTGCTGGGAAGGTGTAAATTCAACATCTCCTTTCAAGTTTCTGGCTATCCAGCTGCTAAGAATGTATTTGAGTGTTCAGCAGGCTGTCTGAGGCTGCAGCTGGGCCTACTTCTGCATCGTAGGATGTGTGGATCTCTGAATTGTGGTACTGGCAAACTCCTGTGGAAGCTGAAACCATCTCCTGCACAATAGCAGTCCCTTGCCACAAAATGAGTGAATTGCACAATTTTCCATAATAATTCTAGTTTTTCAATCATTGCATCCATGTCTGTGCTAAGGCATCCCCCTTGTGAAAGTGTAATTCTTGCTTATTTTTGGATTACAGGACATTGTGACAGAAAGCAATAAGTTTGATCTGGTGGGCTTTGTCCCCTTGCTGCGAGAGAGGATTTACTCCAATAACCAGTATGCTCGTCAGTTCATCATTTCCTGGGTAAGTGTTTGGCCTGGCATGGAGTCAGATTGCCTTTGTTATAAAAGCTACTATTTCTGTCTCTTGAGCTATCAAAACATTTTTTTTAGCAGACAACACATGTACACATTTATGTAAGGGACTGTAATTCACTTGCATTATTTCCTGCAAAAAGTGATTGGCATTCTTTTTATCCAAACAGAATTTCACAATCCTAGAATGTCAACAGCTTGTAGCTACTTATAGGGTAGATGTCCAGGCATGCTGTATAACTGCTTTCATGGTGCAACAAAAAAAAATGATATTACCAAATTATAATCTGGTATAGGATTTTTCCCACTGTTTAAGAGAGCCAGTGGTTAAGCTCAGATTAGAGCTCATAGGATCCGACCTTCTTGTTCTCTGAAACTTGGCTCGTACATCCTTCCTACTCCAGCCCAGTTCTTTTCTTTTGCGGGAGTGTTCTGGGTCCGCTTTGCTCCGCCACTGTTGGACAGAGCACTGCTCTTCTAGGTTAAAAGGCAACATTTGAGGGCACTAAATGAGGCCACAGCCTAGGATTCATAAAATGTAACCAGTTGTGACCTGGGAGATGAGATGGAAGGCTTTTTCAAAAAAGGCAACACAGCACCACACAAACAGCAACACCTATTGTAAGTACAGCTTACATGAACAGGCAATTGTTCAAGAGGCATCTATCTCCCTGAAAGCAAAGAAAAAATAAGAAAAAGGTCACGGTGAAAACACAGTCTACATCTAAAGACTACCATCCCAAGACCCAATATCAATAGACAGAGAGAGTCAAGAATACCTTTTGTCCCAGTATTCTCAATAGCTACTCTAGATCTTATCCTACAACATCAACTTGAGATTGAGTGTAGATGATGGCTTTTCTATCAATGCTATATCGCTGTGCAGCCACACCTCAGTGTCCTGCAGCTCAGCTGCCCAATAATAGGCCTGTAGATTTGGCAGAGCCATTCCCCTCTGTTTCTTTGGCCTCCATAGAATATGCAGTTTGATCTACGGTTGCTTATCATGCCAAATAAACTTGGAAACCAGCCTGTTAATGTCAGCAAAAAAGTTATCAGGCAAAAAGCTTGGGATGTACTGGAAAAAATACATAAGTCTAGGCAATATATTCCTTTTCAGGACATTGACAAAAAGTAGTTATCCCACTCACAAGTCTTGTTAGATCTTACTAACAACAGGGGCTATGTTAGTCTTATACAGGTCTATCCAGGTGAGTGATATTGTGCAGTGCCATTTTAAATTGAGGAAAACATCATGGTATATCCCGGTTGGTAGCCTCTCCAATAGGAAATACATCAGGTTTATGAAAATTAACCCCTTACCCTAACAGTCTTCCATACTCTGTTAATAATCTTAACATACTGGAGCCCAATACCTGAGGATTAGACAGAAATAGCACACAGCCTGCGTATAAAGATATCACATGTGCCACTCCATCCACCCAAAAGCCTGCTATTGCAGTGGAGGTTCTTACTTTCTGTGCTAGGATCTCAATGGTTAGATCAAACATGAGAGAGACAGCAGGTGTCCCTATCCAGCACCACTAAAATCCTGAAACAGGTTAGATGTGCACTCTTCAGTCACCACTCTGGCCCTGGGACAGGAATGAAGCACTTTGACCCAAGCACAAAAAGGCCCCAGAAGGCCAAATTTGTTCAAGACTGAAAACAAAAAAGGCCACTGAAGTGCATCAGATGTCTTCTCCGTATCCAGTGCCATTACTAAACCAGCCATCTGGTCCTTCTTGGCCAAGGACATAATGTTAAATAAACTCCTCTTTACAAAGTCAGCCCACCCAGGTTTTATCAGATATTCCAGAACAGTCTCCAATCTAAGCTAGAGAACCTTGACAAAGATTCTTGATGTCTGAATTCAATAACAATATAGGACTATGGAACTAGGGTCCAATTTATCTCTGCCCTTCTTATTTGTCAGCAATGTGGTGGCATCCAGCAAGCTACTCTGTCTCAAGAAATCTCTGCAAATGGACAAAAGGGGTCAGCTCCCAGGAGAATCTTTTGTAAAAGTCCAGACAATAGCCATCCGACCCAGAGCACTATCCACTGGGGAGCCCCGCCATCGCTTTCAACATCTCTGCAACTGTAATTGCTGCAGCCAATCTAGCAGCCTGTCTGTCTGTCTGTCAAGCCAGTTAAATTCATCTCATTCAAGTAGGCATCGGGGTCAACCAAAGGTCTAGCCAGATCCAATCGGCAGGCTTTATGAAACCAAATACAAACCCCTCTGCTTTTAGTATTGAAGGAAGAAAATAATACTTGCCCCATCCAGTCACATTTTAGCTGACTATGTTCTGCATCTGACAGGTGTATTTCTGAAGAAGGGCCTTCATAGCTCCTCGGGTTTTCAGAAAATTCAAAATTTATTTTCTTTTTGATTGGGGTACCAATGCTTTGTACATTGAGAGAGAGAAAATTAATCATGGAGCTTGCCATTCCTGCTCATAGATATTAAGCAAGCTCTGAATGCAGTGTGTGTCTCATAACCTCAGTTATTATCATAATAGATCCACCCAAACCTGCCCTTGTCTATAAAAGCTCTCTTCATAACTAACCCCAACCCACAACTGCAACAATCAAAATCCCTGTGGCAACAAAACAAAACATCCATTCCCAAACTACCTTCTCACCACCAAAATTGCAAAATCTAGCACCCTCCCCCTAGTTTCTAAATGCAGCACACCTAGACAGCCAATATCCTGTAGCTCAGTCATCCTGGATAAAACTCCCCATCCCTATAGACTCAACTACCCCTCCTGCCCCAAAATGAACCAAAAGGCATAGTCACTGTTTGAATTGGCCTCATGGCACAGTTCAAAGAGCATCCAAGAGCCGTCCTGCTCCAAAGACAGCCGAAGGAGAGCGGTCAGCGAGCACACTCTGTTCTCATTGCCACAGCCGCATAAATTGCTCCTGCACTACTGCTGCACAGTGACATCATCCCTGTGTATGTCTCTGTTATCTTCCCGCCAATACAAGGGTGAGTGATTCAGGAGTCATAAAGGAGGATCGCCGTAAGCCGCTTTCTTCTCCATAATGTCCTGAGTGCCATAGCTGCCAAGGAAAAATGGAAGTCAACAGAAAAAAATCCCCCCTCCCCACATTCCAGCAAGCTGACCCACCTGAAACTAAACATCCCCTCCCACTCCCAGGAATCAATGAAACCCTGCACATACGTTCACTCCAATGCGAACCAGATGCTGTTCACTCCCATAATAAACACTGAAAAGGATATTCTGAAAGGAATCAAGAAGTTGGGTCACCAGTGTCCTGCAGCCTCTTTACCCTGGCAAATATGAAGATTTTGCCATTATGCTGAAAGCACAAGTGTGCAGAGTACAGCAGGGCACAGGGGTTATTGTTGGCTGAGCTTGTTTTTGACAGCAGCGAATCTCTGAATTGCTTCTGAAGCTCCATGCAGAAATCTTGGAAAAAAGATGTTCCACCAGTCCAGGTAAAGAACTTCTGTCATCTTCCTGCTGGCCTCGAGGAATTCGCTTTTGTCCCTGTAATGGTGCAGCTCAGGATCATGGCATTTTCTGCGGGGACAGGAGCTAGGGCTCTGTGTGCCCTGTACATTGTGGTCATGCCACTTTTACAGTCCAGTTGCAGAATGTCGGGGAATCATTTAGGTAAGAACCCCACCACATCTCCCTCTTCTGCCTTCTCCAGAAGTCTTCCTGTTTGAGAGTGCATCTTCTGCCTCTACAGTGCTCCCACTGACGTGCGCGCTGCAGCACTTCTAAATGCTGTCTGATTGCAGTCGGGGATATTTCCAACTCCTTCACCGTCTCGGTCGCGTTACCCATCTGCTCGTTGGCCTCCCAGACAGTAGAGACAAGCTGTGCAAATCTGTCCTCCACCGATTCAAGTTTTGTATCCAGGCTGGTTTGGATCTTTTCTGCCAACTGCTGCATAATAGCCTCGACCGCTTCACCATAGCCGTGGGCAGCGCAGTTTGTCTGGGCCTCATCCTCCGATACCATATTTTCCAGAGCCAGGACCTTCTCTGCCACTGATCTGTGGCTGGATCTCTTCAGGAGAAGCACTTGCTCACCCACAGCATTGGGATCAACTTTTTGATGCCTTTATTTGCCATCTCCAGCCAAAAATTAAAATGTGGGGGGAATGCAAAATAAAGTTAGCAATTGGTAGCAGGAGCAGTCTGAGCTACAGAGCCATCATGTGACCCAAGACCCATCCTTTATACCACTAAATGTCAGTGCATGACATCAAGGATTAAAAGCATTAACACATTATATCCCTTCTAATACTGAAACAAATACAATCTATTCTTTTCTATGGGTCGAAGTTGAGTACAATAATGGTGAAGTACAATTAGACCTGAGGACCACACTTCTGGGACCAGGCTCACATAAAGTAATAGAATTTCCATGTCATGTTGGATCTATTACCTGCTCACTATTTTTCAACCCCCTTCTACTTTTCATAGATCCTGGTTTTGGAATCTGTCCCAGATATCAACCTGCTCGATTACCTGCCAGAAATCCTAGATGGGCTGTTCCAGATCCTTGGAGACAACAGCAAAGAAATAAGGAAAATGTGAGTGTAACAATGGAGATGGCAGTATTAGGAAATAAAGGATGAAATAATTAGCATGGTGAAAATGTAAGGGATCCCAGAGAGAAGCAGCATTTTTGCAAAACAAAAGGGAATCGAGGAAGACAGTAGAACAAGGCATGGAGGAGAATATAACTAGAGTAGTGGCAATGTCTCTGTATAAATCATTGGGGAAAGCTCATTAGAGCATTGTTTAATTCTGGAGGGAACTAGATTAGAAGTAGACCGAAACAGTGTAGGGGCCTATACCATAAACACAATGAGGTAAAATTTAAGGCCTAAACATATAAACCCTGGAAGCAAAGGAGGACTTTGAGAGAAATGTTCTTATACCTCAAATGTGTTTTTATTTAAAATATTTTTAGGCTGCATTATCCAGTGGTCTAGGCGGTTTACAATAACATAAGTAGTACTCAAGAGTCAAGCATTTATTTGGTATAAAGGAAGCTGAACAGCAAGGGGTCTGATATGAGATTGGAAGGGGTTAAACACAGGCAGGTCCATATTCAGGAAGCCGGTGGGATAAACGTCCTAGTGAATGTAGTTGTCTAAAGTTATTCAGCTACATGTAGCCAGATTAACTTAAAAACCTTACTGGCTATATTTCAATACAACCAGTTAGGTTGTTAAGTTATCTGGTCTTGTGATGCCGAATACATCTCTTCTTTACTGGATATCTTCAAAGATACCGGTTAATAAAAAAATAAGACTTTTGCTCTCCAGCGGCCCAGTTAGAAACCCCCTCCCCAATATGTGTACATTGACCCCTGCCGGCCAAGGTACCCCAACTCCCTGAACCCTGACGAAAGACTCTACAGTTTTTGTGGAGGGGATGCAGATCACTCCCACCCTCTTTCCTGTAAGTTTTGTTTTTTTTTGTTGTTTTTTTTAAACACTTCCCTGTGCTCCCTGCCCGTGCACCACAAGAAGCCCTGCTGGGAATGAGGTGACCTCTCACCTGCTCGCGGCACCTCCGGCGCTGACTTGATATGGTACGCTTCCTGCGCTTGTCATATGAGAACAGCACCGGGAGCAGGGGAGAGGCTACCTCTCTCCCAGCAGGGTCTCTTGTGCTCCGGGGAGGCAGCAGAGAAGCATTTATTAAAAGAAAAAAAAAAACGGAAAGGAAGGAATAGGGGAGATCTGCCCCCCCCCCCCCACCCCAGAAATATTTGTCTTTTGGTTGCGGGGTGTTTGGAGTAGCCTAGCCCAATGGGGGCCGATGTACACACATTGGGGAGGGGTTTGTAATTGGGCTGCTAGCCTGCAAAGGTTTGTTACTGTGCTACTTAACTGGATATCTGTGAAGATATCCACTTAAGTTGTTCAAAATCAGCTAAGTTAGCTGGATAGCTTAACTCCTTCCCGAAACGCTCATGAAACACCTCTTTTTTTTTTTTTTTTTTTTTTTTTTTTTTTTTTTTTAATCTGGTGAAATTATAAGTGGCTGAATATGGCAGAGCGTAACATTTAGATACATAATTTTGTGAGTTATCCATTTAAATGGCTTTTAAATATTGATCTCAGGAATATTATAAGGAGGTATTCATTCACAGAAAGGATGGTGGATGCATGGCCCAGCCTTCCACCATGCATGTTAGAGGCAAAAATGGTACACAACAATATTGTACCCTGGAACATATTTTTATCCATCCACTTAGAAAAAAATTCTTGTTTATCGTAAAATGCTGCAATGAAATGCAAAGACCAATTGAAATATTAATCGTAAAAAAGTATGGGGTATGAATAGCAGTGGAGAAGTGAACGTATGGCTGGAGGTTAAGCAGGGTCTGCACTATTGCAATCAGTAGAGAAAATGGGACTGATGGGCTTTGCCACCAATTTAAAAAAAAAAATATATATTTCTGTATATCCTAATTAGAGCCAGATTCATGAAGGCTTTTTTCCCATTTTGGGGCCGATGCAATATAGAGTGCTCAGCCGAGCGCACTGTTAACCTGCAGTTGGTCCCGGGTTGTAGAGGTGCTAACTAATCCCTTTATGCAATAAGGGGATTAGCACCTCTACAACGAGCGTCCAATGTGGAGTGAAACTAATAGCACTCATCACATGCAAATGCTTGTGAAGGAGGCTATTAGCTATTCACTCCCAATGCAAAAAAAAATTGTGCATCTAGGACGCACATTTTAGCGATCAGAAATTAACGCCTGCCCGGAGCAGGCATTAATTGCTGAGCACTCTTAAAACTAGTAACATAGAAATGACGGCAGAAAAAGACCAATTGGCCCATCCAGTCTGCCCAGCAAGCTCCCACACATTTTCCCATACCTAGCTGTTTCACCAACCACCAAGTTCAGGGCCCTTGTTGGTAACTGTTTAATTCAAATTTCCTGCCACCCCCTGCCATTGATGCAGAGAGTAATGTTGGAGTTGCATCAAAGGTGAGCATAAGGCTTAATGGTTAAGGGTAGTAACCGTCGCATCAAGCAAGTTACTCCGATGCTTGTTTACCCAGACTGTGTAGTTCAGTCCTTGTTGGTTGTTGTCTGCATGCAAATCCTCTTTTCCACATTTCCCCCTGCCATCGAAGCAGAGAGCAACGCTGTTTATGCATTCAAAGTGATGTATCAGGCTTAATTGGTTTAGGGTGGTAACCGCCGCAATAAGCAAGCTACCCTCACACTTATTTATTACCCAGACTCTGTAGTTCAGTCCTTGTTGGTTGTTGTCTGAATGCAAATCCTCTCTTCCACATTTCCCCTTGCTGTTGAAGCAGAGAGCAATGTTGGAGTTGCATTAACCGTGTGAAGGCTTATTGAGTAAGGGTAGTAATCACCAGGTAGTAGCATCCATTCCAGCAAACCACCCCTATGGCTCTTCTCTTCATTCCCATCCTCTATTCTTTATGGATCCACAGTGTTTATCCCATGCCCCTTTGAAATCCTTCACAATTTGTCTTCACCACTTCCTCCGGAATGGCATTCCAGGCATCCACCACCCTTTCTGTGAAGAAATACTTCCTGACATTGGTTCTGAGTCTTCCTCCCTGGAGTTTCAAATCGTGACTCCTAGTTCTACTGATTTTTTTTCCAACGGAAAAGGTTTGTTGTTGACCATGGATTATTAAAACATTTCAAGTATCTGAAAGTCTGTATCATATCTCCCCTGCTCCTCCTCTCCTCCAGGGTATACATATTTAGATTCTTCAATCTCTCCTCATAAGTCATTTTATGAAGACCATCCACCTTTTTGGTTGCCCTTCTCTGGACCGCCTCCATCTTGACTCTATCCCTTTGGAGATACGGTCTCCAGAACTGAACACAGTACTCCAGGTGAGGTCTCACCAAGGCCCTGTACAAGGGGATCATCACTTCCCTTCTCTTACTAGATATTCCTCTCTCTTTGCAGCCCAGCATTCTTCTGGCTTTAGCTATCGCCTTGTCACATTGTTTCGCCAACTTCAGATCGTTAGACACTATCACCCCAAGGTCTCTCTCCTGCTCCGTGCACATCAGTCCTTCACCTCCCATTAAATACAATTCTTTCGGATTTCCCACCTCGTATGCAAGACTCTGCACTTCTTGGCATTGAATCTCAGCTGCCTTATCTTCGACCACTCTTCCAGCTTCCTTAAATCCCATATCATTCTCTCCACTCCTTCCGGCGTGTCCACTCTGCTGCAGATCTTAGTATCATCTGCAAAAAGACAAACCTCCTATCCCATCCGCAATGTCGCTCACAAAGATATTGAACAGGACCGGTCCCAACACCGATCCTTGCGGCACTCCGCTTAACACCGTAAGTTCCATTTACCATCACACATTGTCTTCTGTCTGTCAACCAGTTTGTGATCCAGGCCACCTCACTCCTAAGCTTCTCATTTTATTCACAAGCCTCCTGTGTGGGATCGTATCAAAAGCTTTGCTGAAATCCAAGTAGATGACATTGAGCGCTCTTCCTTGATCCAACTCCCTAGTCACCTAATCAAAAAAGTCAATCCGATTTGTCTGCAGGACCTTCTCCTGGTGAATCCATGCTGCCTCTGGTCCAGCAATTCTTCTGACTGTACAGAAAAAACTGCTTTTCTGTACTGCCTCCTACTTAATATCATTGGGATATTAAGTAGGAGGAACAACTCTTTAAAAAATAAATAAATAAATAAAAAGTTTTAAAAAATCACAGCAGTCGGGTGCAGGAAGCGGATGCTCAGTTTACAAGCGTCTGGTTCCTGAACCCCCCGGCACATCCATGGGTTAGGAAAACAGACGCTGGTAAATTCAGCGTCCATTTTCCGTCATTGTAAGGAGTGAATAAATCAATATTAAAGTGTCGGGCACGTAATATTAATTTATTCACTCCTTCACTTATTGTCCATTGGTCCTTTTCACTGACATTTTTTCAGTGAAAGGACCAACCCCCTTTCAGGACAGCCTTCTGAAAGGTGATTGGTCCTTTCCTTGAATTTATCAGCATCCATTTTCCTAACCTGTGGTTGTGCACTGGTTAAGAAAACGGACGCCGATAAATTCAGCATCCGTTTTCTTAACCGGCAGACATCTGCCAACAGTGGACCTCTCTTGGGCTCACGCTGTCAAAGATTTGCTAGGGGCGTGCAATCGCCCCTAGCGCCGCCTCGACAGCGCAAGCCGTAATTTAAAGATTGCATCGCGCCCCCAGGAGAGGTGCCTGGGGGCGAGTTAAGAAAACGGGTGCTGAACACTCCGCGCCCGCTTTCAGTGCAACGTTTTTTCATCGGCCCTTTTGTTTCTATGGGAAAACCCCTTAGTGAATCAGGTACTTAAGTCCGTAGCATTTATGCGTGTATTTTCTCTTTGACATGAGACCAAAAAGGTTGACAGACAGGAGCATGGAAAATTTCTCTATCCTTCAGTCTTACTTGTCTCTTCTGCAAAGTTGGTTGTAGCTGAGAAAGCTCAACATACTATCAAATGATTGGAGAGAAAGAAGTGAAAGGATGGGTATATGCTATATTTAGGTGTCTTCATTTTCAGTTTTTATTTAATTTTTCTCATGAATTTTTCAGTGTATATTACAACAAGAACAAAATGTATATTTACCTGGAAAAATAGTCCTTTTTTTCCATCCATTTTTGTTCTTGTTGTAAAAACACAGATAAATTCCCAGGAAGAATAAAATTGAAAACGAAGGTAACCTAGCTATATTTTACACAGCAGCAGAGCTTAATGGAAAAAGAAAAATCTTTGTCTATAGTTCTGTGATTCTTGAATCCTGCAGGTAGTAAGTCCATGCCACTTGGTGAAAAATAATCAATGTCTTCCATAGGTGTGAGGTGGCCCTTGGGGAGTTTCTGAAGGAGATCAAGAAAAACCCTTCCAGTGTGAAGTTTGCGGATATGGCAAATATTCTGGTTATCCACTGCCAAGGATCTGGTGAGTACAGCAGCAGCTAAAATAGAACTACCAGACAGTGGAGTTTTATTAACAGAGCTGCATCTGCATCTGTTTGAGAAACTGGCTAGTGGTTTGAGCTATGCCAGCATCTACTGAGCTCAGCCAAACAAGTAAGAAATCTTTCGCTCTACCTGTGCAGGTGTGTGTGACTAGGATCAAAGTAAATACTTGAGTGATTCAATAGCTTTGTGTAATAGTAGCCTGAATTTCTCCACATAGGACAGTAGAGACATCTTAAACTATATTATTTTTTAAATGTGTGATATAATAACTATGAGACTGCTGTGGAGTGTGATTATTAATTACAGAGACTGCCTTTCTAAGCTCCATGGGCAGTTGCGATCTCCCTCCCAAGCCAGCAGGTTATTAGATTTGGTTAAACTTTGTGAAACAGAGATATATCTATTATAGTGAAGACAGTTCATATTTTCTATTTCATTTTCTTGTTTTTTGGACTTTTTTTTTTTTTTTTGCTTGTACTTCCTCACCTTTTTTTGGTTGTAACTATGGAACTAGAACAAGGGTAGGCAACTCTAGTACTCAAGAGCCACAAACTGGCCAGGGTTTCAGGATCTCCACAATGAATGTGCATGAGAGAGATTTGCATGCACTGCCTCCATCGTATGTAAATCTGTCTCATGCATATTCATTGTGGAGATCCTGAAAACCAGACTTGTCTGTGGTTCTTGAGGACCACAGTTGGCCACCTCTGAACTAGAAGTATTTCTTCATGGAAAAGGTGGTAGATGGCAGAGCCTCTCAGTGAAAGTGGTGGAGACAAAAACAGTATTGAAATTCAAGAAAGCATGGGATAAGCCCAGATGATCCTTAGTTGTGAGGGAAGTGAAGGTAATAGTAGAGAATCAATTAAATTGTGTCTTATTATGGCAGTAAAGGAAAATGGGCATACTTGATGCCTTGCAGTTTTTGTTAGTTGTCGTATTCTGTGTTCCTGTAAATTGCAAATGAAGAAACCTTTGGTTGCTGTAAATGAATGTTCTGTTTGAGCTGGAAGCTCAAAAGAGCAGGAAAAAGGCATTGGATGATAAAGTTTAATGAGCCACTGATGCTTGTTAATGCAAGATCATGCATTTATGCTGCAAAAACCCAAGGGAGTGGTACAGTATGCATTCTAAGCACAAATCAAGAGCAAGATCTGGGGGTGATCACATCTGAAAGTAGCCAAACAGGGTGGATAAGGTGACAACAAAAACCAGAAAGATGCTTGGGTGAATGTGGAGAGGACTAAACCTCAGCCTTGGCTCACCCCAGGAATTCATTCCCTACATTCCTGCGCCCACTCTGCAGAATGTCTTTGGCTAAAGTCCCGTGCCCGTGTAGAATTCATACACTTCAGATTCATGCTGACCACTTTCCAGTATGCTATTGCACTTGCCAAACAAGATTGCTATGTCCATCTGACAAACTCTCTTACATCCGATCTTCTCCATCTCTTTGCCACTCTCAATTTCCTTCTCAAACTTCCCTCGCCTCCCTCCTCCCCTTCTCTCTCTCTCTCTCTGCCCAGACTATGGCTGACTACTTCCTTGACAAGATTCACAAAATTAGTTTTGAGATCTCAACTATTTCACCTTTACCTGCCTCTCCCCCACTTCTTTCCTCTACTCTTCCCCTAGCATCTGCCACTCTCTCCTCCTTTCCTGAAGTCACAGTGGAGGAAACTTCATCTTCTCTCTTCCGCCAAACTCACTACTTGTACCTCTGGCCCTGTCTCCAAGCGATTTCTCAGCTCCATCTCCACTGCAGTCAACCCTTCTATCTGTCACATCCTCAATCTATCACTCTCCACTGCTACTGTTCCTGCTGCCTTAAAACATGCTGTAATCGTACCACTCCTTAAAAAAACCCTCACTGGATCCTACCTGTCCTATTAGCCCTATTAGCCCTGTCCTATTAGCCCTATTAGCCTTGGTTCACTACAGAGCTGAAGTCACGCAAACACGAACTTAGAAGCAAAGAAAACCAATGGCGAAAAAACCCAACTAAGGCATCCCTCCTTAACTACAAATCATGTCTCAACACATACAGAAACGAAATCAACAAAACAAAGAAAGATTTCTTCTCCAAAAAAATACACCACTTCTCATTTGATTCTAGAGCACTCTTCGCCTATGTCTCAGCCCTCACAACACCTCCTGGTCCGTGCATCCCTGATGACCAAGCTCACAAAAAAGCCAATGATCTAGCCAACTACTTTGATAATAAAATTACCACACTCATTGCCCCTCTCAAAGGGACACCCCCGCATACAAACAGCACCAGTCTCCACAGCTCGCAAGCATCTATAGCCCCAGCTCTTCAACCCAACACTTACACTGCAGAGCTTACTTCGCTCGAACCGACATCCGCCTTGGAAATAGCAAACATTCTCAAAAAGATAAAACTGTCCTCTCACCCCCTAGACCATATCCCATCAAACCTGCTGAGTTCCATCCCTGACACCGTGGCCAAGCCACTTGCAGATATCATTAACCGCGCTCTTGCCCAAGGACAAGTTCCCGATCAACTCAAATCTGCAAGGCTCAAACCCCTCCTCAAAAAACCTAACCTTCCCACGACAGATCCTGCCAACTACAGACCGATAGCAAACCTTCCTATGTTAGCCAAAATTATGGAGAAAGTGGTTAACCGACAACTTTCTGAATTCCTAGATGACAACAATATCCTCACCAATAACCAATTTGGATTCCGGAAGAAAAAGAACACCGAATTACTATTAGCTACTCTAGCTGACACCATTATCTTCAATCTTGAAAAAGGCCATCCTTGCCTTCTCGCACTCCTAGATCTGTCAGCAGCATTCGACACCGTGAATCACACCAGCTTACTACAACGACTCACAGAGATCGGCATCACAGGAGCAGCGTTCAATTGGTTTAAATCCTTCCTGGAGAACAGAACATACAGAGTAAAAATAAATAACAAGGAATCTCATCCCATACAAGCCAAAATGGGGGTACCACAGGGATCCTCACTCTCCCCCACCCTTTTCAACATATATCTTCTCCCACTCTGTCACCTGCTCACCAACCTCAAGCTTAACCATTTCATATATGCGGATGACATTCAAATCATCATCCCCATAACGGACACCTTACACAAGACCATGTCCTACTGGAATAAATGCCTCTCCACCATAAAAGAGCTTCTGACCAGCCTCAACCTGGTTCTGAATACTAACAAAACGGAAATCCTGATAATAGCACCGGAAAAATCTACCCTGCTGACCACAAGCAACTCTCCAGTCACCTTAGGATACACCACCTCACCGCAAGTCAGAGATCTGGGTGTAATACTAGACGACAGATTCAGCCTCAATAATTTCATCAACAACACCACCAAAGAATGCTTCTTTAAATTACAAGTTTTAAAGAAACTAAAGCCACTTCTACGCTACAGAGATTTCCGCACAGTACTCCAAGCCATCATTCTCCCGAAACTGGACTATTGCAACTCTCTTTTGCTGGGACTCCCCGCCTGCTCCACCAAACCCCTCCAGATGGTACTAAACTCCACAGCAAGAATACTCACCAACGCCAAAAAAAAAGACCACATCACCCCGATCCTCCAGCACCTCCACTGGCTCCCCATTAAATACAGAATACAGTTCAAAAGCAGCATGATGATGCATAAGGCACTTCACAGCTTATCCCCACTCAACTTAACCTTCAAACTGCAACTACATACTTCAGATAAGCCGACTAGAAGAGCATATCAAAATAGAATGATTACCCAGCCCGCAAAATCCTCCCTAAGAAAACGCACTCTATCAACTGCGGGCCCGTCCCTCTGGAATTCCCTACCACCAGACCTCCGCCTTGAGCCGTGCCACACTACTTTTAAGGCGAAACTAAAGACTTGGCTCTTCCTGCAAGCATTCCCAGAGAGCTAAGAACTAGAAGATATAACAACCCCTGCCCTTTGGTTCTAATGTACTGCCTTATTTATCCAAGATTATAAATTGCCTTATTTATATGTTTAAAGTTGAGACTAATTAGTTCCTGTCTTCTTATTACTTAGATCGAGTATTCTGATTTGTTCCATGTAAATGGCCATGTTAACTGTTCCTTGTAAACTGTTCCTTGTAAACTGTTCCATGTAAACTGCCACCCGGCAGTAATTATTACTGTTCTCTGTGAACCGGAGCGATATGTATTGTATACAGGAGCTCCGGTATATAAAAACCATAAATAAATAAATAAATAAATATCCATTCTTCCTTTTACCTCCAAACTACTTGAAAGTGCTGTTTACCATTGCTGTCTTGGCTTTCTTACATCTCAAGCCGTTCTTGATCCATTCTAGTCTGATTTTCGCCCTCTACATTAAACTGAAACAGCCCTTGCCAAAGTTTCCAATGACCTATTTATAGTTAAAGCCAACTTTACTCTGTCCTTATCCTCCTTGACCTGTCTGCTGCTTTTGACACGTTGATCATCACTTACTCCTTGATACTCTGTCCTCGCTTGGATCTTGGGACTCTGTCCTATCTTGGTTCTCTTCTTACCTCTCCCATTACATTTTTAGTGTTTCCTCTGGTGGTTCCTCCACTACTGCCATTCAACTATCAATTAGTGTGCCTCAGGGCTCCGTCCTGGGTCCTCTTCTCTTCTCACTATATACTAATTTCCTTGGTGCTCTGATTTCTTCGCCTGGCTTTCAATACCATTTTTATGCTGTTGATTCCCAGATCTCGGCCTGCTTCTCTGACATTGCTGACTGGATGTCCTGCTGCCACCTTAAACTCAACATGGCCAAGCCTGAGCTCCTTATCTCTCCCCCACACCCCCACCCAGCCCACCTCCCCTTTTCCTTCATTCTCCATTTTTGTGGATAACATGGTTCCATCAGCCCGTGTCCTTGGAGTCCTCTTCAACTCCTCTCTCTCTCCTTCTCTGCACACATCCAAAACACTGCTAAAACTTGTTTCTTTCTTTATAACATTGCAAAAATCTGTCCTTTCCTTTCTGAACATACTACCAAACCCTTATCCACTCTCTCATCTCCTCCCGCTTAGAATATTGCAACCTGCTTCTCACAGGTCCCAGCAAGCCATCTCTCCCCACTGCAATTTGTCCTAAATTCAGCTGTGCGACTTATATTTCGGCAAAGTCGCTATGCTCACATAATCCCTCCTGAAGTCACTGCATTGACTTCTTATCCACTGCCGCATACAGTTCAAGCTTCTCTTTCTCACCTACAAATACCTTCACTCTGCAACACCTCACTATCTCTCCTTTCATATCTCTCTCTACACCCCTCCTCGTGCACTCCGCTCGTGTGATAAGTCACTCCTATCCATGCCTTTCTCCTCTACTGCCAATTCCAGATTCCATATTTTCCACCTGGCTGCGCCACATGCTTGAAATAGTCTTCCTGAACTGATGCATTATGCCCCCTCTCTTGTCATGTTTAAATCCCATCTAAAGACCCATCTTTTTTAAACCGCTTTTAAACCTTATGCCTGATTGTCTGCTTTTAGTCTTGGTCTTGCCTTTCCTTTCTTGCTTTATGAAATACCTCAAGTCTCGTTTGTCTTATTAGATTGTAAACTCTATTGAGCAGGGACTGTATTTTTGTATGTTTTGAACAGCGCTGCGTATGTTATGAGCACTATAAAAATGTTAAGTAGTAATAGGAATGGTTAGCAGAAAAGAGGAGGTATTATTGCCCTTCTAGAATTCCCTAGTGAGACCACATTTGGAATACAGTGTACAATTCTGGAGACAGCACCTTCAAAATGATATAAACCAGATGGTGGCTACTAAAATAGTGGTCTTTTATTGTTATGTGTATGGGGACAGACTTAGAGTTCTAAACATGTATATCCTAGACATGATAGAGACATTTAAATACCTCCAAGGTATCTGCACAGGAGGCAGGCCTCTTTCAATGAAAATGAAACTCTCTGGCTCAAGGGGTCATGGGATAAAGGTGAAAGGGGATAGACTCTGGAGTAATTTAAATAAATATTTCTTTTCAAAAAGGTTGGTATATGCATGGATCAGCCTCTCAGTGGAGATGTTGGCAATTAGGACAATATCTGAATTCAAGAAAGCCTGGAACAAACATAGGGGATCTCTGAGAGAGTGGTAGAGATAAAAACATAAGAATTGCTATACTGCATCAGACAGAGGATCCATCAAGCCTGGTAGCTTGTTTAACAAGAACCTGGCAAGACCCCAAACAGTAGATAGATCCTATGTTGCTAATGCCCAAGGATAAGTAGTAGCTTTCCCCATGAAGTTAGTAAGTAGAAACATAAAAACAACAAGAGAGGATATGACATCATTGGAGCGCTCGGACTGAGCCAAGAAAAATCGCAATCATCCAGGGCTGATTATAAGAACTACCTTCCTCCGAAAGCAATTCACAACTAGATGTCGATCAGATGAAAATCTTTAGATTTTCGCAAGTTTTCCTACAAGAAAACAGCTGGTGGAGTCCAGGCCGAGAGAGACAAGATGGCGGAGGAGCCTGCAGCCAAGTCGGATGAAACTCAAGAGGAACAAATATCAGCCTTCGACTCTGATATTCTGTCCCCGGGTGAATTTCGAGCCTGGTTCTGAGAACTCCGACGTGATATAAAAGCTTACAAGACAGAGGTAATGTAGATAGTGGGGGAATTAAAAGAAGAAGTGAGCGAAATGGGCCACCGCATCTTTGAGTATGAAATGTTAATGGAGTCTCAAGCAGAAAAACTGAGTATGATACAAAAAGACAACAAAATCATGTCCGCGGAGATATTACAACTTGCCACAAAGCTGGAAGATTTAGAAAATAGGAACCGGAGAGTAAACCTACGCTTTGGTGGGATTCCAGAAATACCTGAATATGCAGATAGCTTGCAAGTAATAACCCAAATTTGCACAGATATTCTAAGGTGAGGGAGAGTTGAAATACAGTGAACCCCGATTCTGAAATTCAGATAAAGATTGAACGAGCCCTTGGCCCGAAACCAGCAAATAGACCGCGTGACATTGTCGCATGCTTTCATGAATTTGCGGTCAAAGAGCATATATACTCAATGGGGTGCAAGCAATCAGCCCTATAATTAGGGGGGAACGATACACACATTTTTGCGGATATATCCCCAACTACCCTCAAGAAGAGGCAGGACTTGAAGCCCATAACAATACTGTGCAAGGAGGACATTCGGTATCGCTGATTATATCCCTTCGGTCTCTGGTTCACTATTAAAGGAACATCTCATCAAGTGCAGAATTTGCAGGAAGCTGTGGCAGTTTTAAAGCACCAGATATCCAGCCAAGATTACCCTCCCACTCAATGCAGAAGGAAGAAATACGTTGGCAGAGAGCAGGGAAGGGGGGGGGGGGAAGACTGTGTAGAATCTCTGATCAGGATACTCCTGTCACAGATCAAACATGACTATAAAGTTTCCATATAAAGATAAATAATTTAAGGTGCACGCACTAATCTCTGGAAATGATGGACACCGCGACTTCACCCTGGATGAAAAGTTCCTGCTCTTAGCATATTAGCAGATGGCTCTGGATCCGTGATGGTTTGACGACTATCTCCTCCCGGAGCTACTGAAAAGGGACATTATTGTCCCAAAGGTCCCGCATGGGGGGGTTAGGGGGAGGGACACTGAGGGGTGGATTTTATAATTTTGCACGAGCGCGTACTTTATAAGATACGCGCGTATCTTATAAAATCCGGGGTCGGCGTGCGCAAGGGGATGTGCAACCTGTGCGCGCCGAGCCCAGCGCGCGCTGCCTGTTCCCTCCGAGGCCGCTCCGATTTCGGAGCGGCTTCGGAAGGAACTTTCCTTCGCCCTCCCCCCACCTTCCCCTACCTAACCCCCCCCCCCGGCCCTATCTAAATCCCCCCCCCTTGTTGACAGATTTATGCCTGCTGAAAGCAGACTTAAATCTGTGCGCGCCAGCGGGCTGCTGGTGCGCCATCACCCGACCCGGGGGCTGGTCTGGAGGCCTCGACCACGCCCCCAGGCCGGCGCCACGCCCCTGGGCTGTCACGCCCCTGAAATGCCGCGTCACGCCCCCGAAACACTGCGTCATTCCCGGAACGCCCCTTTTACGAAGCCCCGGGGCACTGCATGCGTCGGCGGCCTATGCAAAATAGGTGCGCCGGCGCGCATAAATCTGGCCGGATTTACGCGCGCAGGGCATTTAAAATCTGGCCCTGAGCGTATAGGATATGTAGTTGTCTATTTAGATGTAGATTCCAACGCCTCAGCTATTTTAAAAGGGGCTTCTCAGGTATGGATAGCGCGATCAGAAGTCAAAGCTAACAGAGTACCAGTGGAGGAGGGCATCAGTAGCTATAATTTTGGCATTAGGACTACTGTTATACTAGGAGATAATGGCTTCCTTCAAAATATTATTCTTAAATGTTAAAGGGTTAAACTCCCCTCGCAAGAGGAAATTGCTAACAGATCTCCATAAGGCAAATGTTGCTATACAAGAGACTCATATGAAAGGGAGATTTGAGCATTTGATGCTCTCAGATTTGTATCCTATGCAATATTGGTCAGATAGTTCGAAGAGGGCAAGGTATACAGGGGTCGGGATTCTTTTTCAGAAGGATTTTGCCTTTGAGCTCATGGGGTGCCACCGGGATCCACAGGGAAGGTTTATAATGGTAATAATAAACGTGGCCGGGGAAACATATACATTGCTAAGCCTCTATGCTCCCAATGTACAACAAGGAGGGCTTTTCTCAAATTTAGCAGATACTATTATGACCCAGGCCGAAGGATATCTTATTCTGGCGGGGGATTGTAACAATGCTATAAACCCACATATTGCTAACTCAGGAGGCTATGGTTCTGTCTCCAAATTAGACTGCAAGCAGTTTAAGAGGTTTTTGACAAGATACCATTTAATTGACACTTGGCGGTTTGTTAACCCCAAGTCAAAGGATTTTACTTTTTCTCTAAGCCTCATAATACCTATTCAAGGATAGATTTTATTTTGTGGACAAGGAATTAGTAAATCTGCTTCTAAAGATACATATAGAGCCTATAACATGGTCTGATCATTCCCCAGTCTGGGCAGACATTTAATTTTCCCAAATATAAGGGTCAACGCTTTTGGAGACTCAATAGCCTCTTGGAAGATGAAACATATGTTGTACAGTGTAGAGATGACATATTGGAGTATTTAAAATTCAACCATGTAGATGTTACTTCTCCAATTATTGTGAGGGACTGCTTGAAAGCAGTTTTATGTGGTAAATTGATAGCCAGAGCCTCTTTCGTTAAGAAGAGGGAGTTCCAGGAGAGAGAGAGAGAACTTAATGAAACAGTTAACTCATCTTGAAAGGAATCATAAGCATGATCCCTCACAGGAAAATAGACAAAAAGTTGAAGCATGTAAGTCTCAAATTGCAGACCTAGATGCAGCTAGAATTGCTCATTCTATGGACCAGGTTAAGCAAATCTACTTTGAAGTTGGGAATAAAGCTGTGAAAATTTTAGCTAATAAATTGAAAGCGAAATGCTTAGAGTACAGTCACAAAAATCAAAGATAATGGCAGTATACTTACCTCTAATGATGACATTCGACAACGATTTTTGTGATTGTACTCTGAGCTATATAAAGCTAACTCAGCTATTGATGGCTTTTCGGCCCGCTTCTATCAATGCTTTGCAAATGACCTGGTTCTCCCTCTAACATGTTCAATGCACTACGCTCTGAAGGATCCCTGTCCAACACTAACATGGCTGGGATTACAATAATAGCTAAACCTGGATGAGACCCCACTAATTGTGGTTCGTACCGACCTATTTCCATCCTTAACATAGATTTAAAATTATTAGCCAAAATTTTAGCGACTAGACTTAATAGCTTCATAGCACACATTATAAACCCAGACCAAGCGGGCTTTATACCTGGAAGCATGGCTTCAGATAACGTCCGGAAAATCCTAGACTCTATATGGTGGGTGAAACAGCAAAATCTCCCCTTCCTATTAATTTTATTTTGTATTTATTTAAAAGATTTTATATACCGCAAATTGGGCAGGGACCTGTCCATCTAAGTCAGAAGTCAAAACTATTAATGGCCATGGATGCAGAAAAGGCCTTTGATTTGGTCCATTGGCCATACCTGTTCAAAGTGCTTAAAAAATGAAGTTCGGTCCTTTCTTTATAAAATGGCTGAATAAACTCTGACGCTTCTCAGGCTTGCATAAAAGTTAATGGGGGATATTCCGCAACTTTCCAGGTAGAACGTGGTATGCGTCAGGGATGCCTCCTATTCCCACCCCTATTTGCTTTTATTCATAGAAGCCCTAGCTCAAAAAATTCGGGAGAATCCCAGAATTAGTGGAATACAAGTCGGTGAGTTTTTTCCTCAAAACTAGCTATGTTTGCAGATGATGTGATCCTCACAATCACAGAGCCTATGACATCCATGCCAGAGATTGTCAAGGATATTGAGCAGTTTAGTGCCGTGTCCGGGTTTTCAATAAACTGGGATAAGTCTGAGATTCTCAACATAACACTTCCGGATATACAGGAAAAAGAACTTAAAGATTCCGATTCAAGTGGGCAAAGGAAAAAATTAAATACCTCTGTATTTATATTGATGCTAGGAAGGACATTTTTCAACTTATTCACCCTTAATCACTTGTATTTACCAGGATCTAGAGGAGTGGGATCGTTACCACATATCATGGTTGGGTCATATTGCAACCTTAAAAATGAATATCCTCCCCAGGCTTAGCTATCTGTTTCAGACCATCTCTTACAATATTCCATCAGAATTATTGAAAAAAATGGCAACGCAGGATAATGAAGTTTATCTGGAAAGGGAAACACCCTAGGATAGCCCAAAGAGCTTTTTCTCAACCCAAATTGCAAGGTGGTTTGGCTGTACCCAACCTTTCATGGTATCACGCTGTGACCCAGTTAAGAGCAATCGTTGATTGGCATAAGATGACACCATGTCAACAATGGGTGACTCTTGAGCAGGCCATTGTTGACCATGTCCTGTTACAGGCCTTACCTTGGAAACCCAGAATGACATGGTCACCTATTCAAGCATTTCCTGACACACTATTTCACACTTTGCAATCGTGGAATAGGTGGAAGTCTATTTTAGTGGGCCCTAAGGTTTGGTCAATTAATTCCTTCCTCTACTACCGTAAGACTTTATGGAAGGGGGAGGGTCTTTCAATCTTTTTCTACTTGGATAAAGAAAGGTATTTATAGCTGTGCACAGATGTGGGAAAATAGTGGCTGGCTAGATTTTAATACATTTCAGAATAGATATGATCTACCTCAGTCTGAGTATTTTCATTATTTGCAACTTTGGCACTTTCTACAGACACCAGTGATACAACAGGATCTTGCCAAAAATGTCACCATGTTTGAGGTATATTGTAAAACAGCAGATAGAACACAGAAAATAATGTCCAAGATTTATAAATTATTGAATCAGGAACCTAAAGACACACCTACTTTTGTGTGGGCATGGGAGACAGATTTCAGAGAAGAGTAAGAGGAGGATTTTTGGCCTAGCACATATGGCATGCTGAGTAAGGGCCTGATAATCTACCACTTTAGTGGAGAGTGGGCTTAAACTCTTATATAGATGGTATTATACTCCATCAAAGCTTCATCAAATCTATCCCAGTGTGTCAGATAGGTGCTAGAAGGGATGTGGTGAATGTGGAATGTTCTTTCACTTGTGATGGAAATGTCCAGCAATCAAAAAAACTGTGTCAGGGTATATCTAAGTGGCTGAGCGCGATTACCCAAATTGAGATTGTATTGACACCTAAAACAGCATTGTTAAATTACCCATATGCCACAGGGAATAAACAGCGACTTCTAAAATTTATTTCTACAGCAGCTAGATGTGAAATGACCAGAAAATGGAGGAAAAGCTTAGTGCCAACCCTAGCCCTATCCCTACTCCAAAACTGCACTGACAAACTCTATAGATTGTGCAAAATCACTGCTTATAAACATAAAAGGGTACCAGCATTTCAAAAGACCTGGTCCTCTTATCTGGAATGGAGGAATAAGCAAATACATTGTTGAGGACCTCTTTCCCCTTTTAGAAGATATATCTGCTCCATAGATTATGGAGAGGCTTGGTTTCCGTTGAATTGCGGTCCCGGGAGGGGGGCTGGGCTTTGGTTTTTGGGACAAAATAAATGAGACTAAATGGAAACACAAGTTTTATTGTATTACAATAAGGAATACCAATGATTGATATGACATGTAAAGTATGGTTACAGTAATTTGCTAGTAATAGATATTATGTAATTATGTGCCACTTTTGTAATCTGAAAATATTGTACAGGTGACAGTTTAATACATCATGTTTGCTTTCTGGTTATGCTTAATATCTAATAAAGTTTGAATTACAAAAAAAAAAGAAACAAAAACATGACAATAGAAAGACTGTATGACCCATCTAGTCTGCCTATCCACCCAATTATTTAGCTTTATAATTCCCATCACTTCCTTAGAGATTCCCTGTAGTTATCCCATGTTTTCTTGAATTCCTGACTACTTTCCCAGCTTCTCTTAATTATACAAGATATTGTAGCTTGTCTTCCTCCTCTTGCTATCTCTTGTAATTTATAAACGCTAACCTTTTCTCCCTTACTTTTTCAGCTACGTCTTTAAAAGAACAAACAAACCATAGCAGCCTCTGTTTCCTCTTCCCTTTATTTACTTTCCTAACAAAAATGGAGGTGCGTACCCAGCAGGTGGAGACAGACCAGAGTTCTGAGGCATGCCCATATAAGGACGGAACCCACCCTGGAACCCTCAGTATTTGTCTGTCTCCAGCAGGTGGAACAGCTCACCCTGTGGTTCCCTGTTAGCTTGCCCTCTGTGCTCTTTGGTGTTTTCTTCTTTCTTTCTGGAGCAAGCTCACGCAAGTACACTTTTACATATTTCTTACATATTTAAAAAAAAAAAAAAAGAATTTTACAGAGAAATTTTTCTTTGACGTACTGTGTTAGGGTTGACAATTCTATCTCCCTCGTTCTTGGGGTTCCTAGGGGGGCTTTGCCCCTTGATTTTTATCAGCCTAGGTTCTCTTCCAGGTGACCTAGTGTGGGTGATACTGGTGGCGCCAGTCCCTCTTCCCATTTTCTCTGCTGCTGTCCCCCGAGATGTATATTCCTCGCTTGGACTGTCAGGGATGTCTTTTCCCCTGTCTCTGTGAATAAAAAAAAAATAGTAAGGCAGCAGCTTTTTGTGAGGGGGGAGTGGGGTTCAATCTCCCGCTCAGCTCCTCAGGGGCTCCCCGGTCAGTTGTTTTTAATTGACATCGCGGCTGCTCATGCCCGGCCACTTTCTTGTCTAGCGTGTGGAGAGTCTGCCTCCCGACTCTCCCGCGAGGGGGTATGCTCCAGGTGCCTTTTGGGAAGGGGGGGGAAGGCTCCTCTTCGGTTTCGCATACTTTTAAACCTTGGGGTCGGACCTTTGGTCTGACCCAGTATAGCAATTCTTATCTTTTCATGTAATCTGCTTTGAAGTGGCTGAAAGACAGAATATAAATCAATTAAAAATAAATAATATATTATCCCTACCATCCTTCAGAGATCCCCTGTATTTGTTTCAGGCTTTTTTGAATTCAGATATTTTCCTAGTCTCCATCTCCACTGAGAGGCTGATCCATGCATTCACCTCTGTAAAGAAATATTTCCTTAGATTACTCCCTTGTTTACCCCGTTTCATCCTTATCCCATGACCTCTTGTTCCAGAATCTCCTTTCCATTGAAAAAGGTTTGCCTCCTGTGCCTTGGTATCTTGGTGGTATTTAAATGTCTTTATCATATCTTCCCTATCCTCTAACATATGCATGTTTAGATCTTTAACTGTATAGATGGGCAGACTATGTAGACCTTATGGTCTTTTTCTACCTTCATGCTCCTAAATTATTGACTGTTTTAGGTGCTGAGTTGACTGTTGGAGACTGATTATTTTTCTCAAATATGGAGTATTGCAAGGTTGTAACTTACTTATCATAAGGATGATATATTGCAAAGTTGACATATTGATGTAGATTGATACATGGTAAAGTTTTGGAATTTGTCTATACAGTTATCATTATAAGTGACAGCAAATTTTCTAGAATGTTGCATTCTTCCCAAAATTGCTTTGTTTGTACTGAATGTACCTCCATTTTGTCTCTTTCTTCTCTCCAACTTTTAGATGACCTAATCCAACTGACGGCCATGTCGTGGATAAGGGAATTTATCCAGCTGGCTGGCAGGGTGATGCTACCTTATGCTTCTGGGATCCTGACTGCCGTTCTTCCTTGCCTGTCTTATGATGATCGGAAAAAGAGTATCCTTACTAGCTGCGGTTTCATAGTCAAAAAAGATATAGTTACACTGGAGAAGGTACAGAGAAGGGCAACCAAAATGATAAAGGGGATGGAACAACTCCCCTGTGAGGAAAGGCTGAAGAGGTTAGGGCTGTTCAGCTTGGAGAAGAGATGGCTGAGGGGGGATATGATAGAGGTCTTTAAGATCATGAGAGGTCTAGAACCAGTAAATGTGACTCGGTTATTTACACTTTCGAATAATAGAAGGACTAGGGGGCATTCCATGAAGTTAGCAAGTAACACATTTAAGACTAATCGGAGAAAATTATTTTTCACTCAACGCACAATAAAGCTCTGGAATTTGTTGCCAGAGGATGTGGTTAGTGCAGTTAGTGTAGCTGGGTTCAGAAAAGGTTTGGATAAGTTCTTGGCTATTAATCATTTATACTTAGGGAATAGCCACTGCTATTAATTGCATCAGTAGCATGGGTTCTTCTTAGTGTTTGGGTAATTGCCAGGTACTTGTGGCCTGGTTTGGCCTCTGTTGGAAACAGGATGCTGGGTTTGGTGGACCCTTGGTCTGACCCAGCATGGCAATTTCTTATGTTCTTAGGGGCGGATTTTAAAAGGCCTGCGCGCCGGTGGCCTATTTTGCATAGGCCACCGGCGCGCACAGAGCCGCAGGGCGCGCGTAAGTCCAGGGGCTTTCTAAAAGGGGCGGGGAGGGGGCATGTTGGGGGCATTCCCGAAACGACTCAGCATTTTGGGGGCGGGCCCAGGGGCGTGGCGCCAGCCCGGGGGCGTGGTCGAGGCATCCGGACCAGCCCCCGGGACTGGAACACGGAGTGGGGCTGCCGGCCGGCGCGCGCAAAGTAGGGGGGGGGGTTGGGCGAAGGAAAGTTCCCTCCGAGGCCACTCCAAAATCGGAGCGGCCTCGGAGGGAACAGGCAGCGCGCGCTGGGCTTGGTGCGCGCAGGTTGCACAAATGTGCACCCTCTTGCGCGCGCCGACCCCAGATTTTATAAGATACGCGCGTATCTTATAAAATCCAGCGTACTTTTTTAAGATCTACCCCTTAGTGAATAGATTTCCATTATGTTTCCATAAACTTTATAAATCTCAATTGGCTCCTAGATTTGCAGGTATTTCAAATTTTTGTTCTATAAGGAAAAACCTCTTCTGGAATGTATGCTGACTGCTTTTAATTTTGGTTATTCATAAGGAGGGCAAAGATGCTTCCAAGTACAATACTTAAGAGACCCATTTCTCACTTAAATCATGACTCTAAAATATTTTTCCAAAATTCCAGCCATGGTTTTGAAGATGGAAAAACTATCTATAGCAAACTGAGAGGCCTTTGTTCAAGGTTGACCAGGAGCTGTTAACATTTGATCCATGGGAGGGGGATTCTAGCCTTTTATCGATCAATGCTGGAAAAGCAATTGCTAGAGCTGAGTGGGAGTTTTATGCTGGAAGTGCTTCAGGAAGTAGGAGCAGGCCTAGATTTTGTGTGATGGAGAAGGGCTATGCATGACAGGCTGAAGGCAGCCATGCCAATTAATAAGAAAGTTTGGGGGGATTTTATAGTACAGGTATACAACAGGGTTGCCCCTTTTCACCATTGTTATTTGTAATTGTGATGGAACCCCCGGTGGAAAAAATTAGACAAACTAGGGAATTGAGTATATGGGGGGAGGGCAGAGAACATAAAATTGCATTATTCACAAGTGATGTTTCGTTATATGCTGGGAACCCACAAGAATCTATCCCCAAATCCTTTTTAGATGGTACTATATACTCCCTGAGAAGTCATCTGAAAGGATGGCAGGGAAATCTAGTGGCTATAAAATGGAGGGAACTATGGTGGCCTTGTCCTAAAACAGAACATTACTGGAATGAAGAATTAAGTGGAGTTCCCCCCCGATTACAGACAGGGCCCTCTTCAAAGCCATTCCCACAGGTAAAAAGAATTTTACCTGCATAAATCAGTTGTCTAAAACTTGTGCACCCTCAACGTGAATAAAAGTTTGTGCATCCTTTCACGGTGTGTATATACTTGTAGCCACACTGAGAAGTGGTGTTCCCGGGGCTCTGCTTCGTGTGTGCGTAGATGGGGTTTTTAAGTTCAGACCTTCAAACAAAATTCTCCCCTGCGAAAAAGCAGATGCAAGTTAGTGTGCATACTTTATATATATATCTAACTAATATAGATCCTCACCAAATGAGCATAATATATTTCACACACAAAGATTCACCCGGTGTATATTTTTATATATATAATTGTTTTTTATCTGGGTAATATTCTATATACCTGCTCAGCAACCAATCTTAATAATTTTTTCTTCTTTTATTCTTTACTTACAAAAATTTTTTTAAGGAGGGCAGGAGATGGTTTCATATGTTATAAGCTACCATCCAGGTGCCAATGTTTTTTCCTCTAATCATCAACACACCTTCCGCCTCCAATTTTTATTTTAAATTTATATGTTAAATGCTAAGCTGGGTTACAGAATATTAACCCCATTCTTTTTCTATAAATTTTTATTTTTCATTATTAAATAAAATCTTCTTTCTGTGATTGGCACTTTTCAATTTTTGTTCTTTTTCAAGCCGTCCCAGGACCAAATAAGCATTACTTAGCTTTAAAGAATGTCTCTTTTACTCCCGACTTGCGCAAGTTTCGACATTTGCTGGTTGCTGTCTTCCTCAGGGTCTGTTCATTCTTTAGTAGGTAATTTTCTTTGTAGAAATGATGTTTAAATTCTCCGGTGCTCCATGGAACCTCCGTCTTCTCTACCATTCCTGGCGGCGTTTATACTATATTTGTAAGTAAAGAATAAAAGAAGAAAAAATTATTAAGATTGGTTGCTGAGCAGGTATATAGAATATTACCCAGATAAAAAACAATTATATATATATAAAAATATACACCGGGTGAATCTTTGTGTGTGAAATACTTTATATCTATGGCAATTTTTTTTAACTTTCTATTTATAGAATTTTGTATTAGTACGTACAAAAATAACCTTGTAGTACAGGTAAAGTTTCCTTATGAAAGAGAGAGCTCAAGAAATACACCAAAATGTAATAACCATTATAAGAAAAACTAAAGTCCAGTAAACGGAGAGAAGTGTTAACAACTGGCAAACACACAACAACTTTCCTCATATCGGTTTACAGCTTCACATTAACACATTTTGTACCAAATTATACTTACCCTCAAGAAATCTTTTTAACTGCTTTGAAAGAAGGAAAACAAATTCATTCCCTTGGTATATGACTACACACTTACAGGGAAATTTTAAGAAAAAAAAGACGCTCCCAAGCCCACCGCTTGGGATTTCAATTGAAGAAAGATTTCTGTTGCATTTGTGTATGTTTAGACGGGCAGGAAAAACATGAACTTTCTCCCCTGAAAAAGGGAGCAATCTATTTCTAAAGAAAAGCTTTTCAAAACTAAATCACTGTCCATTTCCATAGCAAAATGAACTATCAAGGTTTTCCGAGTCAAATTAGCCTCCTGGGAATTTTCTAATTAACAGATAACATCTAGCCTATCAGAAGAGGTTAAAACGTCATTACCACCTTGAACGGTGGAACCATGACTCTGAGAGGAAATACAATAAATCGTACACATAGGTGGAATATTCTGAAGTAAAATCTTCCAATTTTCAGAAAAGTCTCTCTTAACCATTTCATACAGTGATATACATTTATTTCTGGGGAAAATTAACAAATAGCTAATTTCTATACCTTTGGGACATCTCAGATCTAGTATGAAGGTACATATTACTTTTAATGAAAATACTTTGCAAAAAAGACAATTCAGTACCTTGATTTGTGAGGGACTCCAGATGGGATGAATGAGACGCTAATAAAGAAGCATGAGCCTCAATCTGAGCCGCAGCATCAGTCGAGGATTGACAATATTGTACCACACGGCCCTTTACTATCCCTTCCACGTGTTGCAAAGATGAAGCTAAGTCCTCGAGTAATATTCTTCTTAAAAGTAATATCTGACTTCTTCTGTAAATCAGGGAGGGGGACAGGATTTAAACTATGCCATCTCTTTTTTTTTTTTTTCTCCTTTTCTCTCCCCACTTGAAAGATTAACCCCACTAATAAACGTAGGGTAAGACAAAGGACTCCCATCAAATGATAAACCAAAAAGACCTGTCTTGTTTAACCTCCAATGATTGCCCCCCCCCCCCCCCCAGCACCTTCTGTGGCAGTTTTCAAAGTGAAAGTACACGCAGGCTTTAGGTTTGAACTGCATTTCTGTTCTGAACTCTCTGTGGAGATAAACAGAGTATAGTTCATCTTTGGAAGCAAGAAAAATGCTGCTTCAGGTTGACCCAGCACCTACCCTTAAGTGTTCCTTAAAATGGCTTTGTCAGGCATTAAAGAGGTGGCAAATGTGTGTAACCAGAGCCTGATGAAACTGGTCACCCCAGAGGATGATGAAACCGATGAGGCAAAGCAGTCAGTGCCGTTACAGATGGAGAATAACCCCGATGAGTCTCTCTCCAAGCAGGAAGCAGTTGTTGATGGTGAGCGCCGATCATAATTTTTTTTTTTCTTTTCAGGGCAGTCCTTTTGAAATGCTCAAGATTTAAACTGTGTGAGCCTTATTTTCAAAAGGGATTTGGCTGTCACTTTGCTTTGTTCTCAGATGAGACATGGAAATGTAGAAATGAATATCAACAAAAAAAAGTTGTAGCTGATAACTTTTTGATTGGGCTAACTTTATACATTTCTGACTAGCTTTCCAGAGCTACCCTCCCTTCATCAGTTTAAAGCAAAAAGAGAAGGTGAATGCAGCGGATGATGTGGCCTGAAAGGAAAATTTGTTCTTACCTGCTAATTTTCGTTCCTGTAGTACCATGGATCAGTCCAGACCCTGGGTTATGTCACCAATCCAGCAGAGGGAGGCAGAGAAAACATTCTAATGACTCTGACGTATACCCTGGAGCACCACATGCAGTCAATCAGTATTAACCAGTATCAAAGCAGAAATTTAACTACTAACATATTAACTAGCTATCTAAACAGGAGAATGAATTTCCAACTCACAAATCCTAAATGGAAGCAGAATCCCCCACAAAAAAATCTTGGCAATAAACAAGAAAATATTAAGAAAAATAGACAGCATGAAAAGGCGGTTTAATCACCCAATCAGTGAATGAGCGGACTCTCCGAAAAGATAAATATAATACACAGACATAAAGGGTGGGCGTCTGGACTGATCCATGGTACTACAGGAACGAAAATTAGCAGGTAAGAACCAATTTTCCTTTCCCTGTACATACCTGGATCAGTCCAGACCCTGGGATGTACCAGAGCTGATTCAATTAGGGTGGGACCCAGAGAGTCTCACTCGGAGAACACTCTCTCTGAAGGCTGCCGAACTTGGAGCGTGAACATCCAAGCGGTAATGAAGAGCAAAAGTATGCAACGACTTCCAAGTCGCTGCTTTACAAATCTCCTGAGGAGAAACTAACTGACATTCTGCCCAAGAGGTAGCCTGTGACCTAGTAGAATGAGCTCTCAACCCTTCGGGAAGGTCACGACGAGCTAGAAGATAAGCTGAACGAATTGTCTCTTTTAACCAACGAGCAATCGTAGCCTTCGAAACCTTATGACCTTTGCGAGGGCTACTCCACAAAACAAAACAAATGATCAGACAATCGAAAATTGTTTGTAACTTCAAGATAACGCAACAGAGCTCGTCGTACATCCAATTTTTTAAGTTTCCTAGAGGAAGGATCCAAACGATCTAAACACGGAAAAGCCGGAAGCTCTATGGACTGATTTAAATGGAAAGAAGATACTACCTTAGGTAAAAAAGATGGTACAGTCTGTAATGAGAAAAGGCTCTCTGCAAGACAAGGCCTGCAACTCTGAAATTCTGCGAGCTGAAGAAATGGCCACAAGAAACACCACCTTCAATGTGAGATCCTTCAAAGTTGCATGATTAAGGGGTTCAAAGGGAGCCGAACACAGAGCCCTAAGAACCAAATTCAAACTCCAAGCAGGACAAGGATTCCGAAATGGAGGACGTAGATGTTGCGCACCTTTGAGAACGCGCTACATCTGGATGCGCAGCCAAGGATAATCCCTGAACCTTACCACGAAAACATCCAAGTGCTGCCACTTGTACCCGTAAGGAACTACAGGACAAACCCTTGGCTAATCCATCTTGTAAAAAAGATAAAATATTGGATACAGAAGAGTGAACTGGATCTACTTGATGTTCATTACACCAAGATTCAAAAACCTTCCACACCCTTGTATAAGCCAAAGATGTAGAAGGTTTTCTAGAACGCAATAAAGTAGTCACTACAGCATCTGAATAACCTTTATTCTTTAACCGACGCCTCTCAAAAGCCATGCCGCTAGAGAGAAGCGTTCGACCTCTTCCAAACAAACCGGACCCTGAGACAGAAGGCACGGAAGATCTCGAAATCGAAGGGAACCGTCCAGTGCTAGTCTGACCAGGTCCGCGAACCACGGACGGCGTGGCCACTCCGGAGCCACTAAGACAACGTCGACTTGTTGAACTTCTGTCCGACGCAGAACCTTGCCGATCAGAGGCCAGGGAGGGAACACGTAGAGAAGAACATCCCTTGGCCAAGGAAGTACCAGAGCATCTACTCCTTCCGCTCCTCTTTCCCTCTTGCAGCTGAAGAACCGAAGGGCTTTGGCATTCTGAAATGTGGCCATGAGAGCCATTGCCGGAGTGGACCATCTGTTGTATATCATTTAATAGGCTTCCTCGCACAGTTCCCACTCGCCTGGGTCGAGATGATGCCGACTGAGAAAGTCGGCTTGAATGTTGTCCACCCCGGCAATGTGTGAGGCTGCGATGCTGAGCAGATGTTGCTCCGCCCAGGCGATCAGCTGTTGTGCTTCCTGAGCTACCAGGAAGCTTCGGGTTCTTCCCTGATGGTTGATGTACGCTACCATGGTTGCATTGTCGGAAAGAACCCGTACCGACTTCCCACAAAGGAGAGGTTGAAGAGCGATTAAGGCTAAACGAACCGTTCTGGTCTCTAAAAGATTGATCGACCACTGCGCTTCCTCTTCGGACCACTGACCCTGAACAGATGTATTCTGACATACTGCTCCCCAGCCTGAAAGACTGGCGTCGGTAGTGACCACAGTCCATTCCGGAATCTCTAGCGCGGTACACGTCGTTGCAGATTTGCTGTCTGTAACCACCAATCTAGGCTGGAACGAGCCGTCTCTGTAAGAGGAAGGTGAAGGTGGTATAGTTCAGAAACCGGATTCCAGCGTGAAAGCAATGCAGACTGAAGTGGTCTCATGTGCGCAAAGGCCCAGGGAACCAACTCCAGAGTAGAGGTCATTGAACCTAAAACTGTCAAGTAATCCTGCACACAAGGAATAGGAATAGACTGTAAGTCTTGAATTTGTGATTGAAGCTTGAGAAGGCGATGCTCTGGAAGGAACACTATCCCTTGAGTGTCGAACTGTGCACCCAAAAACTCCAGAGATTGGGAAGGTAATAGGTGACTCTTGTCTTCTTTGATCACCCAGCCTAGAGACTGCAAAAGGCTGATTACCCTGTTGATTGTATAATAACAAAGAGATTCCAACTTCGCTTGAATCAACCAGTCGTCCAGGTACGGATGTACCAACAGGCCCTCCTTCCTGAGTTAAGCAGCCACCACAACCATTATCTTGGTAAATGTTCTGGGAGCTGTGGCTACTCTGAACGGGAGAGCCCTGAATTGATAATGTTGCCCTAGAATGCAAAACCTAAGAAACTTCTGATGATCGGATCGAATGCCGATATGAAGATAAGCTTCGGTGAGGTCAAGAGATACTAGAAATTCTCCTCTGTGAACCGAAGCTATGACAGACTGAAGAGTCTCCATCCGGAACTATGGAATCCTTAGACAACGGTTGACCCTTTTGAGATCGAGAATGGGACGAAAGGTTCCTTCCTTTTTGGGAACAACGAAGAAAATTGAATAACGACCTTTCCGATGTTCTGATGTTGGAACTGGAACTATAGCTCCTAGGTCACTTAAACGCTATAGCGAGTCTTGGATAGAACCCATTGATCCGACGTACATCTGGCCCATTCTCCGTAAAACAGAGACAGCCTGCCCCCTATGACGGGAACCGGAGAAAGGACCGGCCTTATCTCATTGGACAGACTTTGTGCCTCCTGAGACTTGGGAAGTTCCAGGTCTACCAAAGCGGTGGCCACGAAAGGACTGAGACCAATTCTGTTGTCTACCTGAAGACTGTTTAGCTGGAGGAGCCGACGGATGAGAAGAATGAAATCTTCTGTTAGACCGAAAACGAGAGCGAGATGAAAAAGAGCTTCTAGGTCTAGGACGGTCCTCTGGCAATTTGTGAGTCTTATTTTCCCCTAGGGACAAAATTAAATCTTCCAATTCCTTACCAAATAATAATTTTCCCTTAAAGGGTAAAGCCCCTAATTGAGCTTTGGAGGATGCGTCTGCGGACCAATTCCTCAACCAGAGAAGTCTGCGAGCCGATACAGAAGCAATGATAGAGCGAGCCGAGGTCCTAATGAGATCATATAAAGCATCTGCACTATAAGCAACTGTAGCTTCCAGCCTACCAGCCTGAGCAACTTCCTCTTCAGAGAGGGAAGAATTGTTTTGTAAAGCCTGGACCCATCTTAGTCCAGCTCGCAAAGCCAAGCTACTACACATGGCCGCCCGCACACCAAGAGCAGAAACCTAAAAAATTTGCTTAAGCTGAACCTCCAGCTTACGATCTTGGAGATCTTTAAGAGCCGTAGCCCCAGTTACTGGAATAGTTGTTTTCTTAGTGACGGCTGAAACAGCGGCATCCACCTTAGGAAATTTTCAAATTTCCAAAGCTTCCTCAGGTAATGGTTACAATTTTTCCATGGCTCGTGCTACCTTAAGCCCCAACTCAGGAGTATCCCACTCCTGGTGTATAAGGTCTGTGAGAGAAAGATGAAAAGAAAATGATGTCGTGGGACCTTTAAGGCCAAGCAACACTGGGTCAACGCCACCCGTCCGAGAATCCTTCACTGGAGCCTCGAGACCCAATTCCAGTAAAATTGCTGGAATTAAGGGACTAAGTTCCTCTCTTCTAAACAGGCGGACTACTTAGGGGTCATCCCCATCCGCAACATGAGGGTCTGAACTAATACTCAAAGCAAGGTCTTCATTTAAATCCCCCTCCAGCAAGGACTTGTCCGGGATAGATAAAGAGCCATGCTCAGAATCATCTGAAGAAGAAAAAATTGTCTGATCCGGACGAAGGGGACGCTTTGAAGCTGACCCCACTCCCAAATCCGTGGAACTAGTCCTTTTAGAGGAACGTGGCCTTAACCTCTGTTCAGATGAGAGACTCTTATGTCTCTTATGAAATTTCTTAGATTTGTAAGCTTTGCGAAGAAAACGAAGAAAATCCCCTGAAAAGGCAGGAGAAGAGGAAGAAGAATCTGAAATCTCCTCCAGGCTTTCAGCCGATAAATATGGCCCTGTTTCGCGCGGCTTGTCGCCCCCACCCCCCCCAGGGACCACTGGCTGCGGTGACAGGAATGCCTCAGTTCCCGCACTGCAGCAAAATGAGTCCGGGGCAGGAGAGCAGCTGGGCCGAGGTTTTGGGGCCACGCGAAGTGGCAGAGTCCCTTTTGTTATCGGCAAACTTGATGAGCCTTCCCCCCCGGGGAGACAGGATGAACAGAGACTCTCCCTGGAGAGACGCGCGCGCGCATCTCCACAAGCGTGGCAGGCCGCGCCATGCGGTATTATAAAGAAAAAACGGCGCAAAATAAAAAGTATGAAATAAACTAAAAGAAACCCCGGTGAAAAACAAAGGCACTGGCCCACCGAACACCAAAAGGTAAGTAAACGATTCAGCTGTGAAGAATTATTTTTATTTTTTACCTGACCGAATCGCCGCGGCCTTCAGGAGCTGCTCCAAGTAGGGTGAGTGAGCCGGGCCCCCCGGTATCACCCCTGCCAGGAGTGGTTGCTGGGTTCAAAACCTCCCCAACTCCGGCAGCCTCAAAAACCAGGAGGGATAGTCCTCCCAGGACTTGGCAACCTCCCAGGAGGCAGTGAAACGGCTGTGAAGAAAAAATAAAACTTTTTTTTTTTTTTTAAATAACTTAAATGAAAAGAACAGGCTCTCTTCAAAAGAAAAAGAAAGTCTGCAAAAAATTAACTCCTAAACTACCTGACTAAAAAATAACAGACTGCAGGGGTTAGGAACGTCCACCTCTGCTGGGAGACAGAGAAATACTGATTGGCTGCAGGTGGTGCTCCAGGGTTTACGTCAGAGTCATTAGAATGTTTTCTCTGCCTCCCTCTGCTGGATTGGTGACATAACCCAGGGTCTGGAATGATCCAGGTACGTACAGGGAATATAGACGTAAACCACAGGTTGCATTATAACAGCAGTGGAAAGCAAGAGTGCTCTGGGAGGCAAGAAGAAGGGCTGGGTTCCTATTAAGTCTTTTTATCTTTATCTTTTATTTAAATTTACTAATCGCCCATATCCTGGGCGATGTACATTTAAAAAAAATAAATCATAGCAATAAATACATAACAAAATCAGAATCAACAAAGACGGAAAAATATGGAAACCTTCTGTGAATTAAATTAAATGCTTGTCTAAGCAGCCATATTTTTAGCAAGGTCCTAAAACTCTTGGCGCTGTCTGCTGTGTGTAGAGCTTATGGGAGAGAGTTCCAGATAGCCAGGGCGGCCACAGAGAAGGCACAGTCTCTGGTAACGCTCAGTCTGGTGTGCAAAGGTGAGGGCACATCTAGCAAGCCTCGTTGTGCAGAGCGGAGCTGGCGGGATGGACAATAAAACCATAAAAGAGCATTGCTCCAAGGTGAAGCATCAGAGGAAATAAGGTTAAATGTGATCATAGCAATCTTGTATTTAATACCTTCCGCTATCGGGAACCAGTGTAGATCAGCGAGTACTGGGGAGATATGATATGAATCCTGATAACAAATTTAAACTGCCAGTCACGCCGCTGAATATACCCGGCTATCTTAAGTTAGCCAGCTATCTCTAACCGGCCAACTTTAGGACAGCCCTATGTCCCGACCAGAGTTAGACGCTTAGGTTAAGCAGCTCATTCCGAATATCAGAGTTATGTGGCTAACACTGTGCCACCCGGAAACGCCTCCAACCTGCCCCCGGAACGCCCAGACGTTTGTGACAAAATTTAGCCACATACAGTGATGAATATCACTGGGTAGCAATTTAGACAGATAACATTTTAGTTATCCGTCTAAATGGCTTTTGAATATCGACCTCTTAAGTGTTTTGTTGTTTTATTTTATGTTATTTTATGTAATTCAATGTGTTAGTTTTAGTATTTAAGGCACTAAAGGGGGGGTTTTCATTACTATCCTTCAGAGCTACTGCAATTTTGCACTCTTTCCCAAGCTCTCCGCTCTTCAAGTAAAGGGCTTTTAGCCCTTCCCTCAGCCCGGTTGATTAAATTAATTGTGACCAGGCAGCATCCTTTCTTTTTTTTATTGGGCCTACTCTGGAACAAGTTGCCAGAATCATTGAGGAGCCTGACTGATGTTTTAGCATTTTGTAAGCAGTTGAAGGGGTCCTTTTGAAAGAGGCTTTTGGTATTACTCCTCCGGCTCATTGAAGGGGAAGAAAATAGAGTTAGCAAGCCACATGTAATTTGTGTACAAACTGTTTGTACTGTTTTAGCTTGTGTTTTATTAAATAGTAATTATTTATTTTGTTCATATTAATCTGTATTTCAATATTAAATATTGTAAATCACTTAGTACAGTTGTATTTCAATATTAAATATTGAAATTGGGGGAGTTTGCCGTGCCGTGCAGGGCCTCTGTCAGGCCAGGAACAGCTTACCAGCACAGAGGGCTGACCCGAGGGGAGGAGCCAGACGCGCCTCAAAACCGGCGCGAGAGTGACTGGACGCCGGGAGCTTGCCGTGCCGTGCAGGGCCTCTGTCAGGCCAGGAACAGCTTACCAGCACAGAGGGCTGACCCGAGGGGAGGAGCCAGACGCGCCTCAAAACCGGCGCGAGAGTGACTGGACGCCGGGAGCTTGCCGTGCCGTGCAGGGCCTCTGTCAGGCCAGGAACAGCTTACCAGCACAGAGGGCTGACCCGAGGGGAGGAGCCAGACGCGCCTCAAAACCGGCGCGAGAGTGACTGGACGCCGGGAGCTTGCCGTGCCGTGCAGGGCCTCTGTCAGGCCAGGAACAGCTTACCAGCACAGAGGGCTGACCCGAGGGGAGGAGCCAGACGCGCCTCAAAACCGGCGCGAGAGTGACTGGACGCCGGGAGCTTGCCGTGCCGTGCAGGGCCTCTGTCAGGCCAGGAACAGCTTACCAGCACAGAGGGCTGACCCGAGGGGAGGAGCCAGACGCGCCTCAAAATCGGCGCGTGTGCGGCGCCCCGCTGCCGCCGGCGCGCCGCCAAAGCCGTGCGCACCTAAGGGGTGCGCACGGCTTGGTCCGGCTTAGTCCGGATTTGGACGGTCTAACAGAGGAAGCCTTGCAGACGGACTCCAACTACTGGGATCAAGGAAAAAGGAAAAAAGGTACAGAAAACGTCTCTTTCTCATTTTGAAATTCCTTATAGAGCTCTCTGAGAATTATTATGCCAGCTAAACGAAAAGGCAAGGTTAGGGCCTTCCCCTCGGAACCCTTGCCTTCATTACTTCAACTTGAGATAGACCGTTTTATGCAGCAGTTAGGGAAAGAGGGTTCCGGTGATCCCTTTGGGAGCCCCTTGAAAGGAGAACAGGAGGCTTCCCAGGATGAGGCTTCCCTCAGTCCTGATTACAGACCGCCTCCAATCCAAAGTGGACCAGAAGGAGCTGTAGCAGCTTTGCCTACTGACAAAGTGTTACAAAAAGAAACATCTGGGGAAGTTGTTTTGGGACCAAATTCAGTGGGTAAACCCACGGAATTAACCTCTAATGGAGGAGAAGGAACAACTACAGTGTCTGCAGGTTTACATCTAAACTTTCCCCAAACTGAAAATCCCATGGATAGGCACCCCTTAACAACTAGGCCCGAGACGGTCACACTAGGGGCTATTTGGGACTTGGTAAGTGGCTTGAATGCCACTGTGAATAGGTTGGAGGAGAAAATAGACTCTGTATCCTCCAATTTACAACAACAATTACATGGTACACAGAGACAAGTTACCGAAATGACGACAAGAGTAGAAGAAGCTGAAAACAACATAAGAACTGTACAGTCTTTAAATAATTTAGTGGTTAAGGACCAGATTGCATGTTTAAAGCGTTTGGAAATCCTTGAAAATAATATGAGACAACTAAATGTAAGGATTGTGAATTTTCCTAAAATAGTGGGAGAAATCCCATATATTTCTTTGAAAAGATTTTTTACTGAGGTTCTAGGTTTTTCTGAGAATAATATTCCATCAATAAATTCTTGTTTTTTGTAAAGAAAAGAACCTCAGATCCTGCTGTATTAATACCTAGTAATCTTACAAGTTTTCTAGAAAACTCTACCTTACAGGTAATAGATCGAAATACATTAATTGTTTCTTTATTAACTACAGCTGATGTGAGTAAATTAATGAAAGTTTACTTTCAGAAATTCCCAGTTACCTACTATGGACAAGATGTTAAAATCTTCCCAGATCTGGCCCCTTCCACACGTACAAAAAGAAAAGATTTTCTGGCATTAAGATCAAGGGTAACTGCACTGGGGTTTTCATATATGCTTAGATACCCTTGCCGTTGTATAATCAAGCGGGGAAATGAGACTTTTATCTTCTCCCAAATAGAACATCTAACCCAATTTGTAGAGGCAAGAGAGCCAACTGCCTCTTCCCCAATAGTACCCTGAAGTATCAGGTACAATACAAAGGGAACTGCAATAACTGTACCATATGTAATAGAAGTATGGTTTTTCTTATTAATCTCCAAATTGTGATTTCCAATGATCTCAGGCTTTAATTCCTGAATATTATTTAATTTAGTTATGCAAAAGTCTAGTTTCCACAACATTTGCTGTATTTTGGTTGTGTATTTTCCTTAGTCAAATATTTCTGAGTATTGAAATTTAAACAGTATTGTCAAATGTTGAAATAAGGGTTGTATAAATCTATTGTATGTCTGTCGTAATGTATTATGACATGAAAATTGAGAAATAAATAATTAAAAAAAAAAATATTGAAATTGTAAATATAATCTGTATTTTAATGTTAAATATTGCAAATCGTTTAGTTATAGGCAAAAAAATAAATATTTTAAATAAATGATAGATAAATATTGTATTTTTTAACTGACTGTGCACTACTTTTGGTTTTTGAACCAGAAGGCGGTATGTAAAAAATGTTATATAATTACCTCCTGTTTCATTAAGTGAGCATTCCACATAATGCAGATTCAAGTTGAGGGCCTATCTGCAGCCAAAGGGCATTTAATCAGTATCCTTAGTCCTGGGGGAATTCTGCGCTACTGAGAAGTGCAGAATTTGCGCAGAATTCCTCCCCCCACCAGACTTGCCAAATTCTGTACAAAAAATGGCATAGAAGATAAAAAGCCCCGACGGAGTGCGCCGTTTGCGGCGAAGATGAGGTCCCGGCGCACCATGTGTGGCTAAGATGAAGGCCCTGGCGTGCCACAAATGGAGCATGCACATTCGCAACGAAGATAAAGGCCCCCACGGGACGTGCTCCGCTCACGGCATAGATGAAGGCCCTGCTGAGAGTGAGTGTGTGTGTGAGGGGGGAGAGGAGTGTGAGAGAGGGGGGAGGGGAGGTGAGGGAGGAGGAGGGGGTGTAAGAGAGAGAGCAGAGGGGAGGGGTGAGAGAGAAGGGGGGTGAGCAGGAGGGTATGAAAGAGAGCAAGGGGGGTGCTTGAGTGTGGGTGCCAGAAAGAGAGAGCCTATATGAGGAGATTGTGAAGGAGTGTGTATGTGTGTGAGAGATTGGGAGCCTGGTGTGTATGAAAAAGGGATTGTGTGTATGTGAGGGTGCTAGCCTGAGTGAAGGGATTGTGTATGTGTGAGAGAGCCTGTGTGAAGGTAGTGCGTCAGAGAGTCACAGTCTGAGAGAGGGTGTATGCGTGACAGAGAAAGAGGGAGCTTGTGTGGGTGTATATGCAAGAGAGAGGGCCCAGTATGAGGGAAGTGTGTATGTGCGAGAGAATGAGGGAGCCTGTATTGAGAGTGTATGTATGTGCACTAGAGAGAGGGAGCATGTGTCTGACAGAGGGAGGGACAGAGGGAGCCTGTGTGAAGGGCAGTCCTGAGAATGAGTTTGAACTCTGGGAGTGGCAATAAAGTGGAAGGGGTTGAGCCTAGAAGTGGAGGGGAGAGAATCTGGCAGGTGGAGGAGTTGGGGCCTGAGAGAGCAAAGTGGCCAGAAGAGTAGGGAGAGCGAGTGGAAGGGACACTCTTACAGTGAATTTCTAGGGGAATTCTGCTCAAAATATTTTAAATTCTGCATCTTTTTAAGTAATAACTTTTTTTCTGTATTAATTTAAAATGTAATTACTTAGACTGTCATGTAAATTGTGTTATTTTGACTAATATAAAATATGCAGAATTTTGCAGAATTTTAAGTTTTTGTGCGCAGAATTCCCCCAGTAGTGTATTCTATATGCAAGCAATTTGATCTGCGTTCAGGAAGTGCATATTGGGGGAATCCCAATATGGCTGACGTGCCCAGATACTGAAGGAGCATACTCTGGATTCAAGGGTATTCTTCCTTTGCTTTCCTGCCCATCGGTTTTGCCTCTTAATCATAACTATGGGAAGGAGACAATTCTCTCATATCTGGTAAAACCTTCAGCACCAGTTTGAAGTCCAGTAGACAATGTTATTTGCCCTGCAGTGTAATTGTAGTCCAGAATTGTTTGCAGGGACGCAGCAGGAAGATCCGCAACAAGTGTGATGTTAAACCAAGCTCTGGAGAATGGTTTCCTCCTTTTCACTCTCGCTTTCTGTTTAATCATGTTGATATCCTGGCATTGGTGCTCAACCAAAGTGAAGTGGTGAGGAGTCAGATGCCATAGGAGGCAGGGAGACAATTAGAAGCAACTACTTTTTATCTGGCCTACCTGAAGGGCTTAGGTTGGCAGAGGAGCGCATAAGCCAGGTCTTGGATTAGAACTAGGACCACAAGAAAAGATGCTTGAGGAAGCTCAGAGGCAACAAGGCAAAGGCCCCTAGAGGTGGAGAAGTTCTGGTTCCAGCAGTTATTTCTACCCCCTCTGGCAGAGTACCATGCTGGTGAAGTAGCACTGGAAGCTTCCAAGAACCCTTGAGCAGATCCAGTGTGTAATGACAAACACTGAAGGTATGCTTTCTAGCATTATTTCTCAATGTTGTGCATTTACTGAAGAATTAGCATGCAAGTTTGAAAGCCATAACCAGATCTTAGTGGAGTACAAAAACAAATTGAGGATATTGGGAAGCCAGACGTCAGCTCTTCAGTCTTCCAATGTAACTGTTATCAAAGACAAGTTGATACTCCACAACAGATTGAACAGCTGGAGATTGCTACAAGGAATTGGAATTTGAGACTCCCTAAAATTTGCCCCAAACCAGGCTATTGTCACCCCAGGAGCTGTTCAAGAAGCTCCTACTGGAGAATTTAAAGTTTTCCTCTGTGTCATTGCCATCAGTCTCCAAGATGTTCTACATACTTTTAGCTTCTAGAAATGAGCATGTGGAGGAAGGGAGAATGGATACCATGTAGAGGATGGATAGTCTGGAATTAGCTTTTCTGGAATCTCTAATAATGAGATTACTTTTTGGCCACTCTTTTGTCACATTGGCTTATGAGTCAGATCAAGACCTGGTGTGGAGGACTTTTCTGAGGACTTGACATTTGCTGTTCTTTGGGCAGAAGATTAGAATATTTCTGGATTATGCACATGCAACACAGTTTAGAAGAAAGACTTTTCTTCAGATGAAATAGTGGGTCTTAGACCTCAGGGCTGATTCCTTTATTACATTTTCTTGTAAATGCTTGATTAAAATTAAAGGAAATGTCTTTGTTTTTTGTTGTTTTGGTATTTTTTTACGTTCTTCAACTGGAGAACTTTTTGAAAGATGTTTCTGTGGATAATTGAAATGTTACGCATGTTCATAGGGCAGAGCATATAGACCATCATAAGGTATATCAGTTTAGACACTTGGTAATATGAAAAATATATATTCTATTTTTCAACAACAGATTCCCCCAATGGGGGGCTTTACGTGCATGGGTAATTTTTTTCCCCCTCTTTTTAAAAAATGTCTTATGTATATGTTGTATAACCTACACATGTTTTCTTCATAGCTTTGTGTAATGTACTCTTGAAATGCATAAATAAAACATATTGCATATCTTATCTGATGATACTCAGAGACATAAGATAGATGGTGTTGATCAGAAATACCATGTTGTACATCCCAAGCACAGTAGTACTACTTCTGTTCAACCATTTCTATTTCTATTTTCTTAAAAAAAAAACCCAAAACGAACCCAAAGTGTTTAACAACATGAAAATAGTACAATATATTAGGGATGTGAATCGTGTCCTCGATCGTCTTAACGATCGATTTCGGCTGGGAGGGGGAGGGAATCGTATTGTTGCCGTTTGGGGGGGTAAAATATCGTGAAAAATCGTTAAAAATCGTGAAAAATCGAAAAATCGAAAAACCGGCACATTAAAACCCCCTAAAACCCACCCCCGACCCTTTAAATTAAATCCCCCACCCTCCCGAACCCCCCCCCCAAATAACTTAAATAACCTGCGGGTCCAGCGGCGGTCCGGAACGGCAGCGGTCCGGAACGGGCTCCTGCTCTGAATCTTGTCGTCTTCAGCCGGCGCCATTTTCCAAAATGGCGCCGAAAAATGGCGGCGGCCATAGACGAAAAAGATTGGACGGCAGGAGGTCCTTCCGGACCCCCGCTGGACTTTTGGCAAGTCTCGTGGGGGTCAGGAGGCCCCCCACAAGCTGGCCAAAAGTTCCTGGAGGTCCAGCGGGGGTCAGGGAGCGATTTCCCGCCGCGAATCGTTTTCGTACGGAAAATGGCGCCGGCAGGAGATCGACTGCAGGAGGTCGTTCAGCGAGGCGCCGGAACCCTCGCTGAACGACCTCCTGCAGTCGATCTCCTGCCGGCGCCATTTTCCGTACGAAAACGATTCGCGGCGGGAAATCGCTCCCTGACCCCCGCTGGACCTCCAGGAACTTTTGGCCAGCTTGTGGGGGGCCTCCTGACCCCCACGAGACTTGCCAAAAGTCCAGCGGGGGTCCGGAAGGACCTCCTGCCGTCCAATCTTTTTCGTCTATGGCCGCCGCCATTTTTCGGCGCCATTTTGGAAAATGGCGCCGGCTGAAGACGACAAGATTCAGAGCAGGAGCCCGTTCCGGACCGCTGCCGTTCCGGACCGCCGCTGGACCCGCAGGTTATTTAAGTTATTTGGGGGGGGTTCGGGAGGGTGGGGGATTTAATTTAAAGGGTCGGGGGTGGGTTTTAGGGGGTTTTAGTGTGCCGGCTCACGATTCTAACGATTTATAACGATAAATCGTTAGAATCTGTATTGTATTGTGTTCCATAACGGTTTAAGACGATATTAAAATTATCTGACGATAATTTTAATCGTCCTAAAACGATTCACATCCCTACAATATATCATAAAAGCTATACAATGTAATGCAACAAAATAGCATAGTGTAATGAACACAATAATAGGGTTTTATACAGACCTACCCATCCCTTACTTTCACTAGAGAAATGACACAGGCTATATTTGTGGAGCAATACTATTCTTCTGGCAGGGTGATTTGGAGGATATTTCAAAAGGCATAATTTCTAGACCTTTTTTTTTTTTTTTATTATCCAAAGGACCAAGCTGCTGGAGATTATAATGGACCAATGGTTTGCATAAAATCTCAGCCTCCTGTTCATAGGGAAGTTTTCAGGAATGAGGACTAGCTTTCATCTGTGGATTCAAAAAACCTGGCCCTGGTGTTGACCGGGTAGAGGTGTGAAGCCTACATTTTCTAATTTTTGTGGTGTTGAAGCCTCAAGTCCTGCTGCTGCCTGGAGCAAGTTGAGTCTTGGAAATGTTGTCTTTAAGGAAAAAAATAGGCTTAATGTAAGTGCATGCATCAATTATAATATGCACCAGATTTCCTTAGCACAGGTCTTTTGGTTTATTGTCCTTATGCCAAGGATACAATAAAATAAAATAGGATGCGAGAAGCTAATATTCAGTGCCATTTCTCTGGCTAAGTTTGAACAGCTGAAGAGCTTTCAAAGAATTGGCCAGTTGAACTTGCCCGGCTAGCTTTAATATAGCTGCATACCTACGCCACTGAATATACCTGCAAAGTTATCCGGCTAGCCGGACTATGGCTGACTGTGGTCCACGTTGTCTTTAAATTTTTAGCTCAGTTGACAATTAAACAAAACCACAAGCTTTCCTCTCCCATCCTCCTCCATTATGATTTTTATTTTATTCCTGAGGTGATACTGCCATTTAGAGGTTTATGTACTTTGCTGCATTCTTATAGGAGATGCATGTTGATAGAATTTGCAATCTACGGGCAACAGACCGCAATAGAACTGCCCGAGACCCACAGGGAATGAGGAGTAATAGATTTTGGTTTCAGTAAGTATTTTTGTGTTTTAAATCTTGATAAATGAAATAAGAGCAGACTGTGTAGAACTTGATGCCTGTTTGTTTTTTTATTAGGAAATGCACACACTGGTTTGCTGCCTGCTTATTCTGCTTTTCCATTACTCTTACAGGTTCTCTCAGTGCCATCAATGATTCCAGTCTTGACAACACCACTGTTTTTGGTCCTGGTAGGTAAGAAGATTTTTTTTTTCACTGCTACAGTCATTTGCCATGTACTTGACACAGGTGATTGTTTAACTTGATCTGCCAATGACAAATTTCAAACTGCAACCAGTAGGCTCTTAATTTCATGCCTTATGTTCAATTTTCTTTTAAAACATGGTTAAAGGGTCTGATCTCATTCTGGAGGCATTTGATTGGAAAGGGGAATCCACAGAAGGAGCCAAAATCATGTATGGCTTCCTTGCTGAATTTATAAGCCATGAAAATATTGGGAGTATATTACACAATATGAAAATCCTGGGTATGTGTGTAGTGGGTTGAAAATTTTTATAATATTTCTCTATGTGACCTCATATATCGTGCCTGTAGAGATACAGACTGCGGAAGCTACAGGTTCGAAACCGAGCTTTCAGCAGCGGATGTTTTTTTAATCATTGGTCACTACATGTAAACCGCTACGATGGTATTTAACTTGGCAACGGTATAGAAAAGTTTTTAAATAAAACACTAAGAGATGTTTCATGGGTTGCTCCCGAGTCTGGAGCTAACACAAAAAGTACACTTATCTTGTGCAGTATGATATGAACCTTCCAGTTTCAATTTATGCTGGTAAAGTCCATGAATGAAGTCCACACTTAAGTTGGAAAACCGGCTAGGTGAGGGTATCCGACACGCGGTGTTTTGGAGAAACCTCCTTCTTCAGGGAGTCGGATGTGGTTCTTGCCGGTACAGATACTGTAAGTTCAAAAATAGAAAAGTGTACAGAATAACCCACATACACAGTCTAAATGAATTGTGTATGATCTGTGGTTTCCTGTTTATCTGGGAGTATATTACAGCATGAGTGTATGTCTAATGCTGCAAAGAAAGAAATGTGTGGACTGATTCCCAGGATAATTAGTTTGGTCCCACAAAGATACATTTCAAATCCTAATCGTTTGCATATCTCTGAATTTTAGAGAACTAAGGCCATAGATTTTATCCTGCATTGAAAATATTTTTCTCATGAATAGGGTTTGGAAGGTGTGTTAACTAAACACACAGGAAATAATTAGTATGTGGTGTGCTGGGGAGGGAAACATTGAGCCTCAGTCTAGTATTTTGTCAAATAACTAGGACAAGCCAGTTGACAACTTGTATATCTCAAAAGAGCTACCCTGGCCTTGGTATCCTGTAATTTCAAGTTTGTTGCATAGGAATAAAGATCAACAAACAAGCTGCAGGTAATACTTTTAATTGTATGTATTATAAATGGGCTAACTGGGAAACCATATCACTTTTGCTGCAGTAACTGATGCCTGCCACTGGTTGTCACTGGAGCTATAGAAATAATTCATGAGCACACTTCTATAAAGCTCTGACATTTTCTTTTCATGAAAAATAGGTTACTAATCTAATCCTAGGAGGGGAGTACATGGTTGATTCCCTGCTAAATGAAACATTGTTTAGGCAACAAACAAAAAGAATATGCAAGAGATAAGTGAAGCTATTATAAATGCTTACCTGCTAAAGGAATACTCTGTTCTGCAGAGTTGTCTTATCAATATTTTGACTATAGCATGAAATTATATACAGTTGTACTTATAAGTTTACATACCCATGACAAAATTTGTAAGATGTGCAGCATTTTAAGAAAACATGAGTGATCAGACAAATGATGTCTGTTATTTTTAACGTGTTTCAAATTAAAATATTATGCATCACAGAGTAGCACAATGATTAAATCATAGCAATAAGGGAAATAACTTATGAACAGGACCATTTTATTTTCATACCCTTAGTTTTTAATATTGTGTGTTGC